>NW_005842124.1:1595160-1599289 GCF_000455745.1 Alligator sinensis
GCTGAACATTTTCTTGCTCCAGGCGCGTTCGTAAACACTGCGCCCAAGCGCAATAAACTCCAGTGCGAACTGTACTGGAGTTTACTGTGTTGCATTAATATCACATGTAGATGTGCCCGGTAATATTTTTACTGATAAAAATCTCAGTAAAGACCAACCCACCATCCCTTTTTTGGTTTTGATTCCAGGTAACCAATTTCAATAACTTGTATTGCTATTATAGGCACAACATTGTAAACTGAAAATAAACTTATTTTACTAGCTTCTTCAACTATTAACATTGCAAGCTATATCTTACAAGTCTAAAGCCTTGATTCTGCCAATACTACCAAATGTATTGCTTACTTTGCTAAGTATTCTATTTATTTAAATATATATTAAATATATATTAAATGTGAGTGATCTCATAACTGAAGTTACTTACAAGTTAATTGCACATAAATCTCCTCAGCTTAGGACTCTTGCTTACTTTCATTTTTCCAGAACCAGAGCATTTCTCAGGTCTCGCTCACTGATCCATCACCATTAGGATTTCCAAAACTGAAAGAAAATGCTTAACTGCAAAGTATGTTTTAATTAAATGACACGATTAAATTAAATCATATATAAATAAAATGATGTAATTAATTAAACTGATTACATAGCAACAGGGAAAGTGGGAAACATAAGTGAGAAGCTATATTAAGTATAAAGGGTGACATGAAAGAAGATATGAGGCTGACAGTGAAGGGATATAGGCTTACTCTATAAAGTTCAACTGGCAAAAATCAGAATCCCTCCAAAGTAACAAAACCCTCTGAACTGCTAGAGGAGATTCTCCATGTTGCTAAGCTGGGTCAAGCTTCTGCTGCCATTTAGCATGCAGCTGAAAGGGTGTGTAGACATTCCAACATCTTCAACCAGCTCTGTGGTCCATTTAACCTCTGGTGTCTTCACAGGGCGCACTGTGTTCTGGCAGTACAGCCACTCAGTGAAGCTTTGCAGTCGTTCTAGTAACATAACTTGGGAGGGAGGGACGTAGTTATGGCAGGGCCTACCAAAATCACGATTTCATGTTCTTTGCAGAAAACACAAAATCAGGTGTTTTCCACAAAAAATGGTGGGCTCCGTGATTTTGGTGGGCTTGCTGCCGGGGGAAAAAACCCAACTTACTAGCAAGCAGAGAAAAGGGCAGGAGGCCCTGAAGTCTGGAAGCACAGGGGGAGAGGGTGGGGAGAGGGAGCAAATGAAAGGTTGAGCCTGTGACATAGACTCAGTACAGGAGCCAGTCTGGGGCCAGTCAGGGACACACAAGGATTTTGGTGCCATCTTTCAAGCATGCTGCAGTCAGATGAGGATTGAGCGGGGATGAACACAGAAGAAATCCTCCAAGACAGCCAAATACGTTTCACTGATAGACTGTGGAAGGCAGTATCCTGCAGGGACCTTGCATGTAGATGGAGGCAGGCTGTTCTGTTACTGCTTGCAATGTGACTCTGGATGTGTTGAGGAAAACCAGTATAGATCAGCACTTGGAGTCTGAGGCATATATGAAGTGAAAGGCTGTTGCAGAGGTTAAAGGTCAGAGCAAGACACCTGCAACCATGTCTCCACTCTTTAAAAGGACTACAGAAAACAGCTTGGCAAGGCGAGTGGCGGCATTTTCCCTCATGCATACGTGGCGGCGAATATCCTGCTGGAGAAACTTGATCACCCAAAGCTAAGGGACTACCTGAACCAAAATGTGCCAAATGCTGGCAGTTTTCACGTCCAAACAAGCTTTATGAAGACTATTTCCCTGCAGCGACTGCTTTACATTTACAGTCCACAAGGTTTGCACTGGCAGAGTATGAATCCTTCTCCATTGTGGCTGATGAAGCCACTGAGCCTCAGGATAACTATATGCTACACATTTTATTTGTACCTGAGAGCTGGACAGACCAGGACCTGCCTGTTTCAAACAGAGCCAGTCCACCTTATGTCTGTCAATTTTTCTACCATATCTCAGGCTATAGTGAAGGCTATTGTCAACTAAGGCTAAGAATTTAACAAGATGTCAGCATTTCTGTCTGACAATGCCTTGTATATGTGCAAGGCTTTTTCAGATGTGCTCCAAAGAATGCTGCCCAATGCAGTTCATGTCACCTGCAATGCACACATTCTGTCTTTAGTAAGAGACATCTGACACAGTTCCCTGTGAATAGCCTGGTATCCTCCTTCAATAAAGGCTTCAAGCACTGTCCAAGCCATAAGCTCTGGTACAGGGAGTCCCTCGCCAGTCAAAGTGGGGACTTGCATGCAGCTGTGTCACTGCCACCAGAGCCTGTGCTGACAAGGTGAAATTTGTGGTTCACCATGGTCTCTTACCACACCAAGCATATGCAATACTACTAGCAGTTTGTGAGTGAGGAGCTGAAAATCACACCCAGCACACAAGTGCATGCTTAAGCTTCATGATTTCCTGGAACAGGGAGATGTTCAAGATCAAGTGAAATTTGTGGTGAAAAATGTCACCTAGATCATGGAGCTTCTAACATAGCTTGAAGGGCGGCAGGCTGTGATCCACCACACACACAAGCTGATAGATTTGATAAGTTGGGTTGAAGACATGGCGTAACAAGAACTGTAAAACTGTCATCGTGAAAACCAGCAGAGAAGGGACCTGTCCCAGGCAGTAGCTGTGAAGTTGAACCCATACTACAGGTACGACCAATCACTGTTCAGACAATTGGCCTTCCTTGGTGCTGTTCACATTTTGGACCCCAGCCACGTGCCTGTTCTGAGTTGTGAACCTCAGCTACTGAAATCAATCCCTGGATGGCAGAAAGAGCATGACAAGGAATATACTGCTTACATGAACTTTGTCAAAAAGTGCTGGATGCCTGTGCCTGTGCTGGAACGCTGTCTGTGCCCAGTTTCCACATCTTGTACACCCTGGCAAAATGCTGCCTTACCATTCCAACAAAGTGGATACTGAGCGTGTCATCCCAGTGTACAGAAAGCGTTAACCCTGCAGAGACAGAGACTGTCCACAGCAACTGCTGCTGGATGCTAGTGTGTAACAGCTAGCATGAATTGCCTGTCTCAAGGTAAGCATTGAGTAAACTTTTTTTTACAACATCATTTAATAAAGCACAGTGATGGTATTAGTTACAATTCATGTTGTGTATAGCTTTAATTTCATAAGACATTTCAGTTTAGAGTTTAATTCAATGCTTAGAGTGCTTAATAATGCACCAATTAATGGCTTTCTCACTTAATTAGGGTAATTATGCCATGGTTTTGGTCCATCAGCCAATCTGTGGAGGGGTGGAACCGCTGGGGCCCCTCGGCCAATCAGAGCTGTGGGGAGGGGGGGATGTGCAGCAATAAGCCTGTAAAATGGCAGCTGGCCCTATGATCTGCCCCTGAAATAGGCCGCTTACCTCCTTGATTTGGGTAGATCCCTAGTTATGGTGCAAGCATAGGGCTGCATCTCCACTTACAGACCAGATTATGTAAAGAGAAGCTATGATGTTTGAGAGAAGACTGGAAATGCAAGAACCAGCAGAAGAGCAGGATTGGGGCAGAGTTCCTTAGCCCTGTAGTGCTGGAGAATAAATAGCTTTTTCCTTGACTTCACCATGCAGACTCTCTCACAGCGCTGTGTTAGGGAGCTTATTCTTTGGCCCTGCCACACTTCCATATTACAGCTGGAGAGGAACCAGCTACAAAGTTGTTACACTTTTTCAAGCACTAACATTGGAGCTGGTTGGCTCTTTTTAGATCTGAGCAGTCATTTTTATGGTGTGACAATGACCTTGCACCCCCACCACTCAAAGTGTATTGCACCATCATGAAGCACTTACTTGTTTGATAATTACTTCACACTTAAGTCCCGTCTTACTTTGCGGTGTGGCGGGTCCACATTCATTGCACCGTTCACCAGTAACCCGCATCACACGTACAGCCTGTAGCGGGGGCTAAGGGTGGCTTTGGGGAAGGCCCTGCCACACGCTCAAATCAAACCGGGCCAGGAACCAGGTAGGAAGCAGATGCACCTTTTCAAGCAGCAGCTCTGCAGCCGGGGGCCTTTTTTTGGAGCCGGGCCGAACATTTTGGTGGCGCGGGTCCCCAGGGAAAGGCCTCGCATACGTACCGGTCCCCCTAC
>NW_005842124.1:1599750-1615264 GCF_000455745.1 Alligator sinensis
CCCCCCGACGTGTATGATGCGGTTCGCAGGTGACTCCCACAATAAACACAGACCGACTCCAAGTGCACAGTTGTTACCGCACAGTTCACGGGTTAATTGCACCACCCACTAGCTCAGCTGCAGGGGCAAAGCTTTTATCCCCTGATACCCAGAGGGGTCGCACAATAACCTTAAAGCGGTCCCAGGTAATGTCGTTATCCTGCTACTGAAACATCTGCCCAGCTCTACTGAGAGCCACCCAGCTGTGATGTTAATACTTGACAATGTGTAACAACATTATCCATTGGTTTCTCTCCAGCTTTAATTTGGGGCGGACAGGGCTCTTGAAAAGCCAGCTCTTGTCTTTTTTTCCATCAGTTTGTTTTTTCTCTTCCCTTCCTGCCTCCCCTTGTTACTGCAAAGAGCTGCAGGGCCTGCTGCTGAGGAAGCTCCTCCATTTTTTTTCTACAGTAAAGTCCAAATGAAAACAATAGACACATTTTTCTCTACCTAAACCTGGACTGTTGTTAACTGGGTTGGCTCCGTTTATTTTACAATTTTGATTTGCCTTTAAAGAAACATTCAGAATTGGGTATTGCATGAATGAAGATATGCAGCTCATACTTTATAAAAAGGGGTTGTTGGGAAGGACCTACTTAAATCTGCATAAAATTCATACTGGTAGGGTATCATAGAGAAGTAAGGCTGGCAGGGACCTCCAGAGGTCATTTAGGACCCCCCTAGGGGGCCTGGGGCCAGGCCTTCCCTATTCAAACCATCCTATGCAATCCATATTCTAAACTCTACATAAGGCTATCATTAACCCTGACACAACACAGATCAGCCACCCTAAATCAAGGGAATGTCCTGCTTCTATGAAACATTACTGAGAGATTCTCAAGAGGTCCTGGGTAGAGGGATCAGATGTATAGATTTTTTTTTTTTTTAAGGCATCCCTTATTTGCTCTGAAAGTGGCTTAAAAATTGTTATTACAGGGCCAAGCAAACTTAAAAAAACACAGGCTGTGTAGAGTGGTTTTGTGGCATGTGTGTGGTTTTAATTTTTGCAGATCATAGTTATTCACAAGTATGTAGAAAAACTTGTCCAACTGCAAATTGCTGTATTATTTGGACGAGGCGTTTAGTTACATAGCTGTTGCAGGTATACCAGATATAATTGTACTGATTGTAGATATCTGTAAATCAGTTGTTTAAATGCACACATTGGGCTTGCAGCTAGTAAATAGAATTCATGGCATGCTGTATGAATTTCATTAAAAGCAGTGGAGTTTAGAATGTATTTGAACTTGGGGATGTTTCAGTTTAGCCTTCCTATGGGTCTTAAGAATAGCAACACTTTTAATAAATGAACTTCCTTTTTCCTGACTTTAAAGTGGACTGGACTTTGGATTCCAGTGCTACTAGAAGTACTTTAATACAGCAGCATAAAATCATTTGAGACCAGCATTGGTCTACTCATGAAGAAAAGCCAATTTTCTTTCCTTACAGAAAAAGATAGTAGTAACTTTCTGGGGTGGAAAACATTTCTCACTGTTTTGTAAGACTGGCTTGTCAGTATTTCAGTTTGGATCTAAATCAGGCAAAATAACTTTAAATCCATTTAGGTTATGAAATACAGGATTACTGTATCACTTTGCAAATTACACACAGTAGGATATATAGTTTTCAGAGTTACTGCTAAATGGCAGCAATTATCTTCAAGCGAAGTAGTCAGATGCATCTTCCATATCTTGTATATGGCCAGCAGCAGCCCAGTCATTCTTAATGGAGAGGTGGAGTCCATACATAGAGTTTGATCATGCTGGGACATGTTTTGTGGAGTTTGCATTAACAGGCTTCAGTTCCTTAAAGATGAAAGCAGTTGCTATCCATGCAAACTAAGTATGGGACATGTGTGTGTGCTCTTTCTCCCTCTCCATTTATCTCTTGTATTCTGATTTTTCTCTCCTTATACCAGGGGCAAGCAGTTATTTTGGGTGGAGGGCTGCTCATGAGTTTTGGCAAGCCATCGAGGGCTGCATGATAGGTAGCCAGGGGCAGATAAATATTAATTTTCAAAAAAATTTTAGGGGCCCCGCAGGCCAGATAGAATGGCCTGGTGGGCTGCATCCTGCCCACCCCTGACTTACACTCCACTCTTGTGCACATCTTAGTCTATAAAGGTGCATATCTACCTTGCCTCCTTCCAGTTTCAGACAGTGAGAACCTAGATTTTGATGTATTTGGAGACATTCTAATATCTTGTTACATCGAAGGTCACTGAAGCCATTTTACTTCATGAAGTGCATCTGTTCTTCTGCCTTGGGGAAAGAAAATAGGCCACAGCCCTGCCAAATAACTGCATCTTGCAGAAATCAACATTTTTGTGTTTGTAGAAAGCTGGTGGTGCAAGCAGAGTTATGGAGTGTCCTTAACTTAAGGAAATGGTTTTTTGCACCTTATATTTTATAGTGGATTTCACTATGATGAGTTCCTTAAAGTTGTTGACTGTATCAGAAGTTGGATTAAGTCCAAGTAAAGAATCTTTTTTTCCCCTTAATTTTTAAGAAATAAAAGTATTTTATGGAAAGTTAATGAACTTTCTTAGAAAAAAACTATACTTAGTAAGGCTCTGAAACTTGGCAAAATATTTACTTAACACCACAAGCACAAAACTGGGAATTTTGAGCCAACTGTACCAATTTCTCGGTTATATAACTTCACACAGTGATTGTCCAGTGAATGATGTGTGAAATTAAAGGTCCTTAGTTATCTTAAAACAGTTCTGTAAATGGAGCATGTTCTCTTTCCCAAAGGGTACTGCTCGCAGAAAGAAGAAGGTTGTCCATAGAACAGCTACAGCAGATGACAAGAAACTTCAGTTCTCTTTAAAGAAACTGGGAGTCAACAACATCTCTGGTATTGAAGAGGTAACTGCTTTATTAAAACTTTCTTTTGTAGAAACCTATTTTGTTATTTCTGTTTTACAGATCTCGCACATGTTGAAAGTAAGCCATCATTAAATGAGAGCTCAAGCAATGGTTTTGGCTGTAATAGCAATGGTTTTGGCTGTAATAGGAATTACAAAATTATTGTTTAAATAACTGACTCTTTTTTCTTTTTTTTCCCTTGCAGGTTAATATGTTTACCAACCAGGGGACAGTCATCCACTTCAACAACCCTAAAGTTCAGGCATCTCTGGCTGCTAACACTTTCACTATTACAGGCCATGCTGAGACAAAGCAGCTCACAGAAATGCTTCCTAGCATCTTAAACCAGCTTGGAGCTGACAGTTTGACCAGCTTGAGGAGATTGGCAGAGGCTTTACCTAAGCAACGTAAGTAGCAACCTCAACCTGCTGTTTGTTGCAAGCTGCTTTGTAGCTTATGTTTATCACTGCAGTGAGCTTCAGTAAAAGTTTAGTGTTCCACCCATACATTGCAAAACTCTTTAAACTACACTTGTTTAAGTTAGAAACTTGATTCTTAGATCCTGGTTGCACATGTATTTCCAGCATGGGTTCTGTCAAAATAGAAGAGTGTACACGTTAACCTGCATTACATTTGGGCAAACTCTAGGAAATTAAACTACTGGAAAATATAAGGGATTAGAATAGGTAACTTAATTGAACACACTTGTTAAATTTTGGTGATTTAACTTGTCTAGAAAAGTTGTTTTCATTAAAGCAGTTGTGCTGTATTTAGCCTCAGACTGGATTGGCTCACATAAACCTCTTCTGGAGCTGTGCTTGCAGGCTCCAGTAAGGCTTGCGGGTGTCTGGGGAAGGATTTTCAGTAGCCATAAGATAAGGAAGCAGAATTGGTGAGAATTTACGAGGTCAGGGTTTCAGTTTACAAATTCTTTGATTAATGTGGTAAGGGGTTGGGCAAGTGGCATTATTAGCTATTCTGAAGTCCTAATGTAATGTGGGAAGGTGCTAAGATTGGTGCCACTATTGCCACATGTGGAGAGGCGAGTAGAAAAAAAAGGAAGCATTTTGCTTGCTTCTAACCCCCTTCCCCCACCCCATCCCTATAATCACACATACATGTTGCTGGGCAACAGGGCAGGGCTTGGAGGGGGGAGAGAGGAGAAATGACAAGTTGCAGGATCTTCCTGTTCCTGCTCCTTTTTTGGTTCATCTTTAGAAATAGGAGGAGGATACCTTTGTTAACCCTAGCCTTTCCCTGTGCAGTGGTTAGGGCACTTATGGGCAGTATGGAGAATGAGGGGGAAGGTTGACTAGCATCATTGTTTTCCAGCAGGTGAAACTAGTTGTGGCTTTCCTGTTCTTGAAGTTTTAAAAGCTAACAGCCTTCTGCTGGTATAACCAGAAAGAAGGGTAGCAGCAATATATTCCTGGTGTTTGTATCCAGAAGAATGAGGCTTGAATTCATTCTTGCTTTCCCAGAGATCTGACCTAGTAATTTTGGCATGACGTTGACATCTGCCTGTTTTCAATATTTGTGAAGATTGGGGAAGGTTTGATTCGGCTGACTGAAGAGATCACTTGCCTGTATACACGTAATTCAGGCTCCTTACGGTGTAGCTGTAGCATGTGTTGACATACGTGTGCTAGTTTAGTTTACAAAAGTTGAGGTTACACCAGCGAAGATACAGGACTAAATTAAATTATAAACTCTCTCTAAATGTTGTTAGCACTCTTGCTAGGACACTATAAAGCCTGTGCTGCTGCATCTTCACTGTTATGTGTGGTAACTAGATTAAGCTAGGGCTAGTATGCTGGGACATAGTGTAATCATGCTGGGTAGGAAAATAGATTTCATAGACATTAGGACTGGAAAGGACCTTGGAAGATCATTGAGTCCATCCCCCTGCCCCAGGGGCAGGAAGTCAGCAGGGATCATAGGATCCCAGCAAGATAAACATCCAGATGTCTCTTGAAGGTGTTCAAAGTAGGTGCTTGAACCACCTCTGGCAGAAATCTATTCCAAACCTAAATATTCCTACCATATGTAGGAAGGGATGGTAAAGATTACTTCCTTATTTTATTAATGTTTGGAAATAGGATGATCATGGAGAGTCACTAAATAGAGTTGGTTAAACTGGTGCTTAATAAATATGGGTGAAATATCAGCATTTGTCTGGATAAATCATTATATCTGACAGTACAAGTAGCTTAACATGCAGTGCAGGGTTGATTACACTGAGGTATAAGAGTTTTGTTTCTTGATATGCTGATTCTCTTCTAATGGATGTGATGAGTAGCAGAAGAATGTAACACTTTTTTTCAAGTTTCCAACATAAATCTAGTGTCTTACTTTACAAAATTGTTTGATTAAATCTGGGCTCTTTCCTGCTAAAAATATATTTTAGTATGTAGTTCCAGATCACAGTTTGGCTTTCCATTACAAAATACTTTTTTTGTATTTAAAGCTTTTTGTAAAATGTAGTATATTTAAGCTTATTTTTTTGTAATTAATTATAGCTGTGGATGGAAAAGCACCACTTGCTACTGGTGAAGATGATGACGATGAAGTTCCAGGTAAGAACAAATTCAAAATGGAAAGTGAGGGGAAAGGATGAGTCTTCCAGTAAAATGTGGAGCCTGTGCAATGTAACATAGCACTGAGACCAAAAATCAGTGGGATTTAAAATAAGTGTTGCATAATGTGAGTACATCATTTTTCATGTTCTTGTGTGAAAAATATAAATCTGCATGCCTTTGGAGATTTAGGCAACCTCTTGCTGTTAGAAATTTCCTGTGGACAAATTATTCCATAGTTGCCTGCAGTAGAATTTTTCACACCTTCCTCCAAGCATCTGATATTTGCTGCCATCAAACAGCGTGTAAGACTAGACGGACCATTGGTTTGAGCTTCTATTTCATTTCTCTTTTTTTGTAAAACTGTAAATCCTATTTTCTTATGGATGAGATTAAAAATAACTCTTTTTATAAAGAGGGGAAGAAACTGCATTCCCCCTCTGCTCCCCATCACACAAATACGAACATGCTTGATTGTACCTTGGAAAGTATAACTTCTAACAAAGCAAATGACATTGGCAGTTATATTAAATGTTGAAGTAGATAAGTCAAAGATCTTTTTATAAAGCCATATTAGGTTTGTATAGTTGTATTGAAAGTTTGTAAATGCTAAAGTTACAAAATACTTCAAAATTGTCTCTAGGTTTGGTGCGAAAGTGCTGAGAGACTTGTAATACTGTTTCAACATTTCTTCTCTTTCTAGATCTTGTTGAAAATTTTGATGAGGCTTCAAAGAATGAGGCAAACTGAACCTAAGTGACACTTTCTGAATAAAATTAAAACTTGAAAAAGGCTATGTGGAGCTGCTATTTTATATTGTGACTGCTTTTATTTGTGATTTCTCTTTTTTTGTATTATGTTTACTGATTTGAGGTCTATGATCTGTAATGTTTGAAAACTCCTTGAACTTTGCAGCTCTTCTCAGTTACTGCTTGTACACAACATTAATTATCTTTGCAGCTTGTTTGAACTGAACGGACCTAAAAAACAAAAGTCTGAAGTCAGATTACTAATCAAATCTTTACCCAAACACATTTTTGAGTAACTTGTATACAAGCAAGCTCCCATATTTAGTACATTTTGGCATATAATAAAATATGTAAAATGGAAAATTTCTTATTGTGACTTTTTAAAGAAAAGTAAATATTTATCTTGAAGCCAAGTCTGGCCAAATCTTAGATAATATAGAAAATAGTCCTGTTTTTCTGCAGAGAAGCTTCCATTTTCACCCCCTAGCATAACAGGACCTGCTGTTTAGGAACCAGAGTTGACTGTCATAATTCTTGACAATTTTAGACTCGTACTGTACATGTTAAGTTATCCAAATCTTTCTGACCTATCAAACGTGCTTCTGTACTCGGGGTACTGCATATTCTTGTCAACACACCCAGACATAAATTAAATTGCTCTGTTGACTCCTATAAGTATATTGATTGGTCAATGACATAACTGTTGAAGGTTAAACTACAGGTGCTTTAGGCATTAAGGGGAAACAAGGGGTTAATGTTAAACTTCTCTCAGGGTGAGAACATAGTAATAGTTACAAGCTAACTTTTTAACTCCCTGTTTGGCCATGTCAGTACAGTCAGTCCTCTGCTTAAAACATTTCATCTGAAGTCTGTTACCAGGTCTGGGCCTGCTCTACCCTCCCCCCCCCCAGCTGCTCTTGGGCTGGCCCTGTGCCCTGTTCCACACACCCCCTGCCACTTCAGGTCCAGCTCTAATCTACCCTCCACAACTTCAGGTCTGGCCCATTATATCTTGCCCTACCCACTCTGGGCCTGGACCTATTCTACCTTGCCTCCCTGCTGCTTGGTCTGTTCCCGCTCCCCACTACTGCTGCTCTGGGTCCAGCCTCACTCCACCTCCCCTTATCGTGTGTCGCGTGTGTTGTGTCTTCCACCCCGCCCTGCTGCTCTACCCGCCCTCCCCTGCCACTCCATATTCTCCTAGTCTGTGTCTGCCTCCCTGCCTGCTGCCTCCCCCTCCCAGTTGGCTGTTCTGCGGGGTGCCACTACTATGATTCCCCTCCCCATCCTTTGTCCTCAGGCAGGGAGATGTGGGGAAGTCCCACTGCTCGTTCAGCTGGGGTGTGTTCAACACCACCACAAACTTCCCCAGAAGCAGCTTAAACTTAGGGCCGCACAGCCAATTGCTGCCTGCCCTCTTGGCAGCGTATGCGCAGTTGCCCAAAAACATTACAGACAGACAGACTAAGACTTTTATTTTATTAGATGATGAACTTTTGGGGAGTAACTTCATTTTATCAAACCCTTGAGATTTTATTTGTTCAGTTTTAGTAAGCTCAAAACGCAAATCGGTGGAGACATAGCTTTTAAAAAACACTTCATGCTTGTCACTGTTTCATAAGCTAGTGTTGTTTCCTCTCGTCTCCATTGGTTTCCTATGAAATGTTTAACTGTAATTTCATTAGGTGTACTGCAGCTTAACACTAACTCAGTTTTGTGGTATAGATGGCTATTTATTTATTTATTTTTGAGTAGATCTGGTTTTGCTACTAGAAGCCAAATGCTTGTTGAAAAATGATTAACTTACTGAAGCATATGGTCACATTTGGCAGAGAAAACCGCATCATGTTTCTGTATTGTGCAAGCTGTTCACAGTGGAACTATTAAATGCACAACTTTCAAATGCCGTAAAAATATAGACAGGCCCATACAAATGTTTACTTTAACAAAATCTATTTCTCTAATAGATTAACAGCTAAACTAAACAGCATTGTTTAGTTTAAAGCATCTCAATGTGGTAGATCAGTGCTGATCTACAAAGGGTGTAAGAACAAATTTTGAGCTATAAAATATTTTATAAATCTGATGTCTATCCTAAACTACATGTGCCCTCCTATAAATCAAAAGCTGCTTGCCAATTTGAAAAGAACCAAAGCTGTTGCTTTCTGCTAGACAATCAGTAAAACAACTATAAAAAGAACTTGTCCCTCCAGGTAGCTATTTTTTTTTAACTGTTTAAAAATCGGGTTTTGCAGCATGTCCTAAGGGTTAATGAATTTTGGACCAAAGGACAGTGACTTTCAAAGATGAAGACAACTCCGTCTCTCAAAAACGATAATTTTGGCCTGAGTGCCTCTGCTAATGACAGCAAGGAAGGTTACTTAAACTGACCAATTTTTTCAAACTTGGATATCTGCTGTCATGCACAAAGATGAAAAAACAATTAAGGAATACATTGCATGAGTCCAGCAGGAAAAGTAATGCTGAAAGGTAACCAGCATGGATTCATAGTGGGTAGATCCTGCCTGACAAACCTTGTTTCTTTTTATGACCAGGTCACAAACTTCTTAGGTGCAGGAATCGAGGTTGATGTTATATCCTTGGATTTTAAAAAAGCTTTTGATACGGTGTCACATCCCTTTCTCATAAAAAAAAACAAAACAAAACAACTGAGCGGCTGTGACTTTGGATAATTATTATACAGTCAGGTAGGTGGGTGGCAAACTGGCTGATGGGATGCACCAGGAGAGTGGTGGGGGATGGGTCAGTAGCAACCTGAAAGGATGTGGGCAGTGGTATTCCCCAGAGCTCGGTCCTTGAGCCAGTGCTGTTCAACATCTTCATCAGTGATTTGGACAAGGGTGTAGTGAACACGCTGTTCAAATTTGCAGATGACACCAACTTATGGGACAAAGCAGACATACTGGAGGGCAGGGAGTGGATTCAGGTGGATTTGGACAAGCTGAAAAAGTGGGCAGACCAAAATAGGATACAGTTTAACAAGGATAAGTGCAGATTACTGCACCTAAGGAGAAGGAATCGCCAACACACAAAGATTGGGGGATGACTTTAAGCAGCACAGCAGCAGAAAGGGATCTCAGAGTCATAGTTGACTCAAAGATGAATGTGAGTCAACCATGTGACAAAATGATCAATAGAGCTACCTGTACTCTATCTTGCATTGATAGATGCATCGCAAACAGGTCTGGGGGGGTGATACTTTCCCCTCTATGAGGCACTGGTAAGGCCACAGCTGGACTACTGCAGTCAATTTTGGGCGCTGCACTTCAAGAAGGATGTGGATAACCTTGAGAGTGTCCAGAGGAGGGCCACTTATATGATTAGGGGCCTGTAGCATAGGTCCTGTGAGGAGAGGTTGAGGGACCTGGATCTTTTCAGCCTCCGTAAGAGAAGGCTGAGAGGGGATTTGGTGGCTGTCTACAAATTTGTCGGAGGGGCAAGCAAGGAATAGGAGATACTCTGTTTACAAAGGTGCCCCTTGGAGTAACTAGAAACAACAGCTACAAACTGGCAGAGAGCAGATTTAGACTAGACATAAGGAAGAACTTCTTTAGTGCCCCTTGGAGTAACTAGAAACAACAGCTACAAACTGGCAGAGAGCAGATTTAGACTAGACATAAGGAAGAACTTCTTTACGGTAAGGGTTACCAGAATCTGGAATGGGCTTTCAAGGGAGGTGGTGCTCTCCCCTACCTTGCGGGTCTTTAAGAAGAGGCTGGACAAACAGCTGGCTGGACCCCAGCGCTGTTTCCTGCCCAGGGTAGGGGGTCAGACTCAGTGATCTGCTGAGGTCCCTTCTGACCCTGAAATCTATGAAGTCTATGAAGATCAATACTGTCAGCACATGTCTGTGTGGTCAGACTAGCAGAGGTGAAGAGCACTTGTGGTTCCTTTCTATTTCAATGGAAGCTGTGGTTAGTCTCAAAGTTAGATGTCTAAATTTGAGCGTAGGAAATCCTATAGGTACTTCATCTGGATTAGCTTTCCTGCATCATGGCTTTGTTAGACCTCTCAAATCAAATGTGATTTCTCTCTCTATCTAACCATCCCCCCCCACTCCCTGCCCCCCCCTTTGCTATTTATTTGTATCACTATACCCCATAGAAGTGGTAAGTGTGGAGCAGGACACCATGATTTGAGAGGATATACTATGTTTATTCGAATCTAAGATAAGATAACCCTCCAATAATTATAAATCTTCCATGTACAGAATCTAATTATTGGAGACTCATCTTTAATTCATCCCTCCCACTGCTGCAGAGGGGGCAGGCAGTGGGGAAGCAGGTCATGTGGAGAGGTCAAGCAGCTTGCCTCCTGCCACATCTGCCTGTGCTCTGTGCCAGCAGGCTCTGTCCCCATTTTAGCCTGGGACACTGAGTGGGGCCCAGGCCTGTGGCCCCATAGCCATGTGGGGTATGCACTGCTGATATGGAGCCAGGCTGCAGGTGTGCCACTGCTTAATACCCTAGGCTGCAGCATGCATGGAGCTTGCTGGCATAGAGCAAGAGTAGTGGGGGAAGGAGAGGAGCAGTCAGGGGACCAGAGGCTTTGTGGAGTGGGGGTGGGGAGAGGCTGCAGGGGAGAGATGGCAGGCCAGAGCAGCTCTCTTCTCTCCCCTCCCCTCTCCTTCCCCCCACTCTGTTCTAAGACAAGGGACTTCCTCCCCCTTCAGAGGAGGGGGGGCACTGACTACAACCTCATCTTCGTATCAAGTAATATGGTATAAACGGAACAAAAGATAGTGTCAGTCTTTCACATGAGGACTATAAAGGGATCCAGACAGGGGAATACAAGGATAGTACTGGGCAGTGTGACAGATGGTAGTCTCACTACAACTGCAATTTACCTACAACAACCCCCTAATTTACTTCTGGGATTTAAAGGATAGTGAGAGGATTGCAATTGGTTATAATGGGCACCTGGGGGCAGCATGAGAGGAACTAAATTTGAAACTGGTAAGTGGGCAGTGGAGGCTGGTGACATGAGCTAAATGGACATGTGAGGTTAGTATCTTGATACAGAATAAGTGATGAGAAGTAAAGAGGGAAAACCCTTGAGGAGCCTTCAAAGTGAAAGTAAGTAGCTTATGCTTAATGGAGTAGAGTAGGCAGTCAGTGGAGGAGCTCCAGTAGAGGGGTGATGCTGCCGAAGTGATAGCAATATGGTAGGAGGATAATCTTCGAAGCATCATTATAAATAGATATCACCTTGCCAATATACATGTTAAGGCCATAAAGAATGTTGTAGTAGCAATACCCCGCTCTGCCAGGCTTGAGATCCATGATTACATACGAGTGAGGCAGGCTGCTCAGGTGTAACTAACTGGAACTTGATACAGAATGCTGCTGACAGTGCATGGAATGGAATAAAGTCTAGCTCATATCTTAACTGTTGGCTCTGTAGCTGTACTGCTCTAAGAGTGGTAAAAATAAACCTCTCATTTTAGTTGCCTAAGTGAGCAGATCCACCTCTGAGGATGGAAACAGATGTCGCCTTTCCTTGTCTTTGGGCTGCCATACATTTTTTTATGGCAGCACAAAGGTGGAATAGACCATACCCTTTGTTGCTCCACAAATGCCCAGAATTCATGACTGTGACAAAGGTAGTAATAGATTGTGCTGCTTTATTGCAGCGGACGTCTGTTTGCTTGGTGGTGGGAGAGCATGTGCAGTCAGAGTTGCCTGCCCCCCTGACAGTCTGATCTTGCACACCCCAGGGAATTCCTGTGTAGGATTGGGCCCTTCAAGCTGCTGGAGTGCCTTCCTGACTTTCCTCTCTTATGGAGATATGCCCTGGGGAATCTTGGGGTGCATCTCTGTAAGCAGGGAAAGCCAGGGTTTCTCTGCCTACTGAGACGTACTCTTGGACCTCCCAGGCATGTCACCATAAACAGGCAAAGCCCAGGATTCCCTGCTTAAGGAAATATGCTGGGGAAAGCCTGATGTTCCCTGTTTATAGAGGTGCATCCCCAGGATATCCCAGCATGCACCCATAAGTGTGGAATCCTGGACTTTCCCACTTAGAGAGATGCCCCTGGGAGGCATGGGGAAGCACAGGATCTGAGGGACTCCCATCTCCCTGTGCCTCCAAGTTGGAACCTGTCCCATGCTGACCCATGCTTCACATGGAGACACAGGTCGGTGGGGGTCCTCATGTGGAAGCACACAGGAGCTGGGGACTTGCATTCACATGTCACTTTCCTCAGACCTGTCCCGTGTCCCACCACAGCTGATCTATTTCAGTTTGACAATGTCTGTTTCTGCGCTGAGTACATAAAAAGAGTGGATCCGATAAGTTGGTGAGTATCATTTGTACAGTAAACTGTTTCACAGCAGAACTATAGTACCACCGTCATACTGCTGTCCAACAAAGTGTGGCCTTATCTACGCAGCCAGTGAACCCGTGTTGTTATAGAGGTCCCAAAGGAGTCATTCTGCCTTGTATAAACACGCAGTGGGAGTGCTACAGCTATCATACAATCTAAGGTCCTGATCTACAAAGTGACACATGAATGTAGTGTTTGCAAGATTGGGACCGATAACAGTTGAAGTGAGGTAGGGTGGATGTAATGAATTCACAGAGCAGTAGGCATGTGGTATGGGAATTTAAACTTTTTGTTAATGCGTTTTCTTTTTTGTTCCTGGGGCAGATGACAGGAGAAAAGGATACTGGCAAAATGCATGTTAGTGTCAGATTGATTGTCAGATCGTCTGTCCCCCATCTGTTTGTTCTGCAGTGCTCAGACAGCAGATCTAGAAGCAGCTGGGAAGCCAGCTGGTGTAGGAAAATTCCTGGATGGAGTAAAACCAGCATATCCAGCTCTCTGTCACCAGCCACCCCTAGGCTTCAGCAGGCGGAGGGAACATGTTGAGGGTAGCACAGGGATACAGAATTCCATGGTTCAGTGTCTTATGCTTCAGTAATTTGGAGCCAGTTGCTCTGGTTGGTAGAGCTTGCAGGTCCCAGGATCTGGTGGAGTAGAGTCACCCTCCCCCACGCTCAAGCTCTGCAACCAGCATAATTCAGTCAGATTCACTGACCTGGCTTAGTATTTATGTATTTTAAAATATGCATCTACTCTGGCCCCTCCCATGAACACTGGGTTAGATATATCTTTGGCATGTTTTTTTCACAAAAATGGACTCTGTGTTTCAGTACTTTTCTGCATTATTTCTCCAAACTTGTATTCAGTCTCTTTTAGCACAGTTGTGACTTAACCATTCCTATCTGAAGTATAAAATATTATTTACTAGACACCATCAAAATATGTAGATTTTTAAAATGTTTATTTGAAAATGTCCAGTTTGCATGAATTTTCAGTCTCATTAGAAAATAAGGCAGACATGATGGATCAGTTATGTTGACAAGCTGTAAACTATGCTTCAAGGTGGACTTGAGAGTTCAAAGCCATGTCTATTAATGCAGAAAATCCAGCAAATACATTCTGAACACATATGGACCTACTTGAAACATCGTCATGATTTCACACGACCAAAAAATTTCATTCAGAAACTTCTTTGGAGACGTTATCAATGAGGTCTAGTTAAAATTATATTCACTGTTCATGGGAGGCTTTCCACTGTTAATATTAAACAGCTGTGGGTATGAAATAGACTCCAGAAAAAAATGAGTTTGATACTGAATACTTCCATTCTACAAAAGTAATATATTTAGCCAGACAAGCCCTAACTGCAACAAATGTGAGATGCAAATGTTTATCACATTGAGCCCACGTTTGCTGTTTCTGAGCCTGCACTGGAAGTCTGGATAAGGGCTGGCACATCAAACAAGCCAGTGGCATGCATGACAGCCAGTTGATAGTGTGTTAGAAGGTTTATTTCCTTTCATGCCATCATATGATATGACACATCATATGCACAAGAAAATAACTGGGCTTTGGAGATACAGTATGCATAGCTTCCAGCTTTGGGCTGTGTTTTGCATCAGTGAAATAAAAAGGCTGAAACGTCATGGAAACTTGCTGGCTGTGAGAGTCTGTTATTCAGCTGGGCTCTCACCTCTTAAATTCATGAGCTTTTGGTGCAGCTGCCCCACATAATCAGTTAATCCATGTAACCCACCCTGAATGCTGGAAGTTCTATCTCTGGGTTTCAAATAATCCAGGATTCCTCTGCTGTCTAGGAATTAGCTAGCTTGTTTCCCCAGGAAACTCATGAACTGTACACATGCCTAGGCAAAACTAAAGTGCTATAATTCACCACCTCTGCCTTTTTGGTGGTGCATCCACTTTGCATCCCAAACTCCTTCCTTTTTTATTCTGCTCAGCTTTGCAACTATTCCCAAATCCTGTCTTGTGTGCTCAAGTGATTTTCTCAGTACTTGTCCGCCAAAGACTGACTCGAGTTTGGCAGCTCTGTATGCCTAAGGACTTGCTTAACAAATCAACCTCAACTGAAAGATCTAGTTAGGTATCATCCTTAGGAATAATTCCTGCTAGTATCTTTGCTCTTTAAAATTCCAAGCAACTGAATTCTTAATTTGCCTGGTTAATACATTCATTGACAAACCATGTGATGGGCTTCCTGAAAGCAGATGTACTATGCAGCAGGAGCAGAAAGCAAGTGGAACCATCATAACAATATTAATTATCATCAGTCTAGGCTGTGTCCATACTCCATGGCTTTAAGTTGTAGAAACAAATAAGGCCCTGCCCACAATGGCCAAAGAAACTGGAATACCCCTAACCAGTTTTCCAGTGTGGAAAGAGTGAAAAATGTAATCTGTCTTCACAGTAAGGGTAATCATTGACCTATTTATATTTTTTCCCTTGTCACTAAGACTAAAAACTCTTTTGTCATGTGAATATGGCATCATTGGTTTGTGGTTTGGCTATAGCAGTACATGGGAACTAATTGCCAATTAAATGTCTAACATTTTGCAAGAAAAACAGATTGCCTCGGATTGAGAAAAACTTGACTTCTTTCAGTATGACTTTTCAAAAACAGAAACAATAAAATACCTGTGTTCAGTTGTTAACATATGCTCTGAGTTAACTGCATGGTCATAGGGCTGTGCTTGAAAATAATCTTAAAGTTATTAAAAGGTTAGCAATGATGTAGCACATGGGTTTTCAACCTTTTTAAAGGAGTGTACTCCTGGGTACACATCTGGCAGAGTGGTGGGTGTAGGGTGGCAACGGCTGGATGCAGAGTGGCTGGGATGGCAATGGCTGGACGCTGAGCGGGGGGGGGAGGGGGTGCTTGCAGGTGGTAGCACCAGGTGGTGGATGGCAGCAGCT
>NW_005842124.1:1615277-1640403 GCF_000455745.1 Alligator sinensis
CTCCCCCCCCCCCCCCCCCCCAGCCAGCCTGGCAGCGCATGTGCAGCCCGTCAAGGGGAGCTGCTGCCCTCACCTCTCCCCTCCCCCAGCCCTGTTCCTGGGAGGTGGCGGTGCTCCATCCCTGCCCACCCATGTGTACCCCCAAGGGTACACATACCTCCAGCTGACAACCCCCGATGTAGTATATAAAAAAAAAAAAAATCACTATTTCACTGGAATAAAAAATTAGTACTGGTTTGTCTTGGCTAAAAAGGTTACATCATCAGTGGCATTGTTGCTTCATGCCAGTTTCCCTCTGTAGAGTGTGCTTAAGCTGGGTCTTTGGTTTGCACAAAGTCACCAGGATGGGAAATAGGCAGGTTTCAAGCCTGGCTTGTAGCCTTCCAGAATTAGTACCAACAAGCTCCTCCTCAATATTTAATGGCCGATTTGTGTTCTCTGTAGAGATCAGTAAGTGGAATGTTTTTTTGTTCATGGATACCATCTGCATGCAGAAACCAGAACATTTCTACGTGGAAAGTACTTACAGAAGGAGCAGGAATTCAAGAATGCCCTTCGCATCTTACTTTTAGGGGCAAAATCTACATCCACTGGCAAGGATGAGTGCTTTTGTCTTCCACCGGAGATGTCAGGAAAATAGGTAGTCCTGATGCTGTTCCCAGTGGCTCTCTTTAAATCCATCTCTTGGATGGGAAAGAAAAGGAGGAGTAATAGTGCTGAATGCTGACAGATTCAGAAACATCTTAGGGGAAACCTGCAAAGGGCTAAAGAGGGATGAGGCTGTAGGACAGCAGATCTTTCCTGCTCATTCACATCCCACCAAAACCACCAAGTATCAAACATGCAGCAGAGAGGCTGCTATGGCACAAATGTCATGTGGCTGCTACAGACTGGAAGCCTGATAGAACAGGTGCTGAAGGAGGAAAGGGAAGGAGGTTGGGATTTGTGAATTGGGAGGCTGTTGTAAAGATTCAGGGTGGCTTGACAGATTGTGTCAAACTGGGAGTAGGCACAAAAGGCATATGTGGATGTAACAATAGTATCACCATTGAAGGATCCTGATACAAGCTATTGGGTTAGGTCTGTAGGGAATACAAATGAAGCAGAACAGCTTCAGCTTTAACTTTGCTTCATCCAGGGTCAAAATAGCTCACTAGTATCATTACGGATATAACATTTGGATTGTGACAGCTGCTGCATGCTCCTCAGTTGCAGCTCCCTCTTCCCTTTTAAAGTAGCTAAAATGTACACTGGTCTATATTCATAGGGAACCAATTGTGCATTGTCTCTAGCTTTAGAGATCTAGGTGACTTCAAAAGGAGCTGAAGCATACCCTCAGGTAACTGCACATCTCTAATGCCCAGACCTTAGAGGTACGTGCTACAGGTAACATGCAGTACTATGGTGCTTTGCAATTGGAAGTGGTGTTTTTTCCCCCCACTAATTTCACTCTGTTGGGACTGCTTCTTTTCCGATTGGGTTCCCACTCCCTCTGCCCACCATTAGTCACTGCAGTAAGATGCTTCTAGATTTCAGAAAAACTACTAGATTTTTCTCTTCTGAAGAAACTCTTCCCCAGAAGAGTTCCTGCTTTGATGTAAAACAGTGTAAAAGGACAGGTCTTCTATTTAAAAGGCTAACAACTAAAGTGTTTTATTTAATAACTAAAAGTATTGTTTGCTTTTTATCTTGCCATTGCCTCAGCCCTTTGTCAGTACTGTCGCCCCTTTCTTTAATCACAAGCCACAGAAGTGACTCTATCTAGAGTATCATTAGCTCTTTAAATGAAATAGAAGGTACAGCTGTTAGGTTTCAGCTTCAAGCTGATAGAATTAGTGGCATCTTCATTGATACCTCATACAAACAAGAATTAGGATTTTGTGCAGGTCATTGGCTGTCATGGTGGTGCCAGGCAGGTGGGCTGAACTTGTATGTCGAGGTCACAATGTCTGAGTTACCCTGCAGTTTCCAGTGTCTTCTTGGTCTGCTCTACTGGATGGGGAGGTAAGCCTGAATCCTGCCTCAGGCAAGCTACAGCTGAGGAAGCCAAAGAGTCTGGTGACAAGTTGAGGCCATCAGACCCTTGACTCCACTGCAGGAGCCATAGAGCCAGGAAACAGTCAGTCCATAAGGGCAGTTGGCTGGAAAGCAGGCAGTGTTCTCTTGGAACCCTGATGATGTTTTACTGGTGTGCGGGCCGACTTCCGATCTCGCCTGGGTCGCCATGTGCGAGCTCTCTCCCGATCCCATTTGGGTCGCCATGTGTGAGCCGGGGCGAGCCAGGGCCCTGTCTTTGTGTGTACACAGGCTGTGGCCGGTAGCCCGGGTACACGGGGTTGGAAAAGACCGCGGTGCGGTATGACACGCTCTAGCTAGAATCAGTCACGGAGGCGTAATGGTTGATTGAAAAGATTATTTACTTACACCCAAGGTGGTCGCAGTGTAGGCTGGTCAGCTTTCCAGGCTCAGCTCCGCTTGAGTTCTCGGTGGAGGACTCTAATACACTTGGTTCCTTGACCCCAGAGTGATTCAGGCTCCGCGGGGTTCAAGAATTCGTTCCCACGGAGCAGCTGTATCTCCGTGAGTGTTACTCGGTTCCCAGGTCCCCCGGAGCTGTTAAACTCCGTGGGCTCGACAATTGGGTCCTTAGGATAGGGATACGTCTAGGCTGTGATCGGCGACGGGGAGAGGCCAGAGGTTAGTTGCCTCGGAGTCGTTAAGGCTCTGAGGGGACGGTAAATAAGTCCCGCGGAGTTAAAGCTCCGTGGGTTCGACAAATTAAACCTCTGTTGCCCTCTTAAGGAAAAAGCTGGGTTCGTATGGATCAGCAGCGCTTGGAGATCCTCACGCTCCTTTCCCAAACTCCACATGCTTTCTCTCTCTCTCTCCGATTTGGGCGGAAACCACCCAAGCCTTTTGTACGGCTAGCAAGCCAATAGCTAGCCGCCACGTGTGCCTACATTAAGACTGGCCAATAATGTGGCGCAAATCCTAATACAAATGGCAGGGACTCCCTACATCACGCATTACTATAATGCAAAAGAAATGCACTATGCAAAGAAAGCTACAGAACTGGCAGGAAAAGCTCCTACACGTGGGTTCTCTGTTGCAGCAGAACACTCCACCGTGCAAAAGAGCTGCAATTTGGTGGGAACATGATTTAGCGATGCCGAAGCGCACACAAACAAGAAAAACCACAACTTTGGGTTGTGACAACTGGAAGCTGGTCAAAGCAATAGTGAAATATTTTCAGCTCAACAGATTAGCATTTTCCAATTAAACCAAAACCAGATGATTCCCCTACAATCAACCACTTTCTCCTTCACCATATCCCAACAATTAGGAAAACTTGGAGTCTGACCTTGTAAAACCAGCACTGTTTGGATCTAGCGTTTTGGCTCCATAAATCCATGGAGTTTGAATCCCAAACTGAAATTCAAATCTAGCCTTTAAAAAATAGCTTGTCTTTTTTTTTTGAGGTGCGAACCAAAAATATTTGTCTTGAGATGTACTGATGTAGTGGATGGGCCTTGGGCAAAATTAGCTTTGGTACAGAGGTTTTTTATGCTAGCATTTTAGTGATTTAACCCTTTCAGTCCTTTCCTTGGTTATTTGATGGTCCTGTAGGATTCTGCTAGGGCAATAGCAGCTTAAGGACTTTAGCTGTACTTATCAACATATATTTGAAGAAAAACCTGTTTTTTCCTTGAAATTGAACCTGAAAATATGGAGTCATCTTACATGCAAGGTTAATTTATAACCAGCAATAAGGGATCTAGTTTATTCTATGGCCATTCAGTGCCAATTGAAGAGTAAAATGAAAGGTGAACCAGCTATTTAATGTTTGGACTTTAAATGCTGCCATTTGTAGAATATAAAATCACAATGAGGGAATATTTTGGCTGCTTGATGCATATTTATATAATATATTTACATGCAATACTATAGAAGTGAAGCAGTTGACTCAGATATTACTGTGTTTTTTCACATACAAGATATACCTCCCCAAAATCAGCCCTCCCCCACAGTGAGGTGCTTGTATTAAGCAGGGAAGCTTTTTGCCCAGGGTTGCAAGTACTCTGGTTTGATTCCTGCTTGAGAGTACAACAGCTGTGGTATTACTTTTCAGGCAGCTGAGGGAGTACTTAACACAATCCAATTACCTTACAGTTCCCAGGAATCTTCTTGGTCTGCTATGCTGGAGAGGGAAGCAGGATGATCATCCACAAACTGGACTGTGTTAAGTATGGTTTAATTTACTTAATCTGTACAGACTACAGATTCTTATCCCATTCCCTGGTTTATCTTTTGTGACCTATTTGTTCCTATGGGTTCTTTGCTTGTATGTCTTGCAGCACTCCCCTTCCTGCTTTCTCACCTACTCTAATCACTCACTCCACTTTATACTCTGCTCTGTGCTGTTCTTTCACAGCATGTGATGAAGTGAACTTGGGTTCATAAAAGTTTGTGCTCACACTCTGTTTTATTTAGTCTATAAAGGTGCTATCTACCTTACCTTTTGACTAACATGGCTAACTACCTCTCTCATACAACATTATTGAAGTTCCAGTGTAAGTTAGGGAAAAGAATTTGAGTCCAAATCTATAGAACTGTTAAAATTCTATTTTAATTTCATTTACTTGGAAACAAAGAAATCAAGATTTTATTATGTCTGTGGCTTTGACTAAAAGGACTAGTTTGAAGTGCCAGGATCTTTCCACACCCTTTATTCTGAGGCCCAGCTTCGGTTTTACATGCTATTTCATCAGATACAATTTCAGTATTAATTTCAATCTGTTAATTATTTAAGATCTCCAATAACAATGGAAGCAAAACATAGTAGTAACACTGTGCTGGGAATAAAGACTGTTGCTTACCTTTCCAGTAGCTGTAGCTCTTTGAATTTGTTGTTCTGTATATGTGGATCCAACTCATGGCGTAAATACTCTATACACAGAGTATCTGTGCAACATCAGTGTCTGCTGGGGGTCATGCATGTACAGTAAAAGCTCTTGTTATCCGGCATCACCCGGGAATGAGGGATGCCGGATAACAAAATATACCGGTTAATTGAGCAGACTTGGCCGCCGCTTCTCCCATTGCGTCTGGGGCATCCCTCTGCCCCTCCCGCGGGCCCTGCGGGACAGGGAGGCGGGCCCCGCACAGCCTGTTATGCCCCCGGGCTGTGGGGGCTCAGAGAAACCGGAAGTGCCACACTGAGCTCTTCTAGTTTCACTTTATCTTACAAGCCGGCATGCTGGTTAGTAGAGCATGCCAGCTAACAGAACTTTTACTGTACTTTACAAACCCAACCATCACCCAGTTCTTTCTCTGCCCAGAGTTCAAATGACAAAACTTCAAGGTGTGAGGACAACGGGAGGATTATAGAATACATACCCTGTGGAATATCTTTAAGGACTAGCTGTGTTAAAGGACAATAGATTATTTTTCGTTGAGTCTCCAACACCTGGCGTTTACAGTAGTGTAATGGTGGGGCGGGGTGGGGGGAAGCAATCGAAGCAGCAGCTCTCAGTGTTAGGACTGCAGGACTTCTGCTCTGAGCTGTGTGCCCAAACTCAGTGCAGTTACCAGAGCATGGGGATTAACATGTGTGATCAGCTCTCCATTGTTACTTCAGCATATTTTGGCTACAGGGACTCTACTACAATGTGCTGACAATATTACTTGCACTCTGGTTAAATGAGCTACAGCAGCAGATAGGTCACATAAGAACAGTCTCATCTAACTGGAAAGCCTCTGCACTGAAACAAGAGTTCTTTTGGATCTGCTACTATATGCCACAAGGGGAAAGTGATTTGCACATTTCTGATACTAAAACAACAGACTAGTCCTTAACGACTAAGGTGTGTACCATCACTTTCCCAAAGGCATGAAATCTTGGAAAATATAATGGTAAGTGCACCTAGGGCATGCCCATATTGCAAACTTATTGTATTACATGATACAGTGCTGAACACAGTGTAGTATCTGCTAAAACATAACTAGTGTTGCTGTGTGAGTGTGGCACAGCTGTGCAACTGAGAGAGAGAGAAATGTCAAATACCAGACTAATTAGAGCAACAGCAATGCCACATTAAGACGGCAGTGCTACTTCCTGTTTGGGAAGAAGTGTGCACAGATTCTCATCAAATTCATGGCATGTATTACTTTTTGCCACCAGGCTACCAAAATACTTTATAGTAACAAATACTACCTACAGTATAAATTAACTATAAAAGATAAACTATGCCAAGGACACTGGAGATATTCTGATTCCTTACCAAAGCAGAGTAAAAAGGAAGGGAATGGTGATGGGGTCACTTTGCTCTCTGTATGTGCCCTTGGGTTTGGGAGGAACATGACAGATGCAGAGTGAAGGAATAACTCCTTTTGTAGTCTGTTGGTTTAAACACTCTGAACTCTTATGTGGAGGATATGTAAGCACCAGGAGAGGGCTGTACATGTACAGGTACTTGAACTGAAACATCTTAAGATTCTGTTTCAAAAGGTTACTACTTGTTTGTGCAAATATAAGGAGCTACATTTCCTGCCTCTAAATCTAGACTGGATAAAGAGGAGAGGGATCCCCTCAGGAAGCCAGTTCCCACTGCCCCGTTTTTCTTCCCACCTAAACACTGCTGTAATTTGCAATAAATTATGATAGATTCCCCAAGAAACTAGACCATCCATTGGCTGAGCATAGCTAGAATGCAGTGTACTAGCTAATCTTTCTTCCCTTGCTGACATCCCTTGTGCTTTAGGACCAAGGTCTGCTGAGTTTAAGATTTCTGGGATTCCTTTATACTGGGAGATTCCCTAACTAGGGTGAATATTCCCTCCGAATTGCCTGATTTGACAAAAGCAAAGAACAGAATTTGCCCCAAAGATCTGAGGATCAAAATGGAAACAAGTTACCAAAAAGCATTAAATAAATACCTAATTATCTCTTTTAAAACAATAATTCAACCCACCAACACCTCACTTCAAATTTAATTGGACAAATGCAGACATTTGATAAAGTGTTTTAATTTTTACTGCAGAATATTCTGTAAACAACCACATTTTGCACGATTTTATACTGTGAACAGTAAAGGAGCTTGTCTTTTATGGCAATACGCCTAAAAAAATCTCAACAAATTCTGTATGTGGATATAATATTAACTACATGATCAGGTGGAATGCTATGTACAATGCAATTACTACATTTAACATCAACATTTCTACGATTATACGCATCTGCCCAGAAGGGTTGCATGCAACACAATATTAACTTACATTTTCTTTTAAAGTTACATAAAATACAGTTAAAAAAGGTTAAATCAATCACAGACTTTTATGAACACCCATGAGATACATGAAGGAACATGTATTAAAATCTTATTAAAAACAGCAAAAACGTTGACTGAGGTAAAGTTAAAAGAGTAAACAAGTGTTTACCACATGATTATGGGGATTATAAACCTGTCCAAATCTTCAGGAAGAGAACAATGTTTCTATTTGTAACAGGCTGTTACTCCTTGATACTCTGAAGGAGTCTCAATAAATGAGACTCAATGACCTGTTGAACTGAAGTGGAGAAATCTGGTTAAATAGTTCCCAATGATTTCTAAGTCACTGTCCATGTAGTATTTTACTGGCAGATGCCGACTTATGTATTTTCATTACATTATTGTAGGGGATATGAAGTAATGTACTGTTCATGAGACATTATACGGTGCTCTTATGTTAACATGATAAATATGCTAACAGAAGGCCAATATACAGAGACGGGGTATGGACAAGGGCAGTTTTGTGGTCTACTACAGGGGTGTCAAACTTATTTGCCCCTCCCTCCGGCTGGATCCAGACTGTGGGGCTTCTCGTGGGCTGGATCCACACCCTACTATTGTAGCACAGCGGGCAGCAGCAGCAATGGCAAGAGAGGTGTCTGGGAGCTGTGGGAGTTAATTCAGCCATTGCTCACCCAACCACCAAAGCGCATCCCCAAAAGGGCTCCATATCCCAGAATTTGGTGATAGGCCTCACCCCTGTTAATTCAGTCTCCACCGCCCTGGAATTCCCAGCTGCTCCTGGAGCCCAGTGGGTCTGATGCCATGGCTCCATGGGCCACACATCTGACACCCCTGCTCTACTGGAAATGTCAGTGGCTTATTTTATGGTAGGGCATGAGGGATTCTGGCTCACTAGCAGAGAGTGAATCTAGAGTAGGGGGAAAAGTCACATTTAGTAGGAAGCTCAGCAACAATTTCCTTGTTTAGCCTCCAAAGATTGAACCACCTGCATTTAATTCATTCATATAGTTATGAACTCCACCACAAGCCTGGAGGCTTGCAAAAGCCACGTCTGGCACTGTTTACAGTTCTTTGATTCAATTCATTATCTAAACCACTGGTTCTCAACCTTTTTAGACTCAAGGCAGCTCTCCATAGCTTCTGTGAATTGAGTGGCACCCCTTTTCAAAAACTAAATTTGTTATAGTGTCTGAGGGGCTGGGCTGTGGAGCGGGACAGCCAGGTAGGGAGAGCCTGAGCCTGCCCGTATCTCCTCAAATCTTGCTTATTTTATTATACTTCCTATAGCACACTTCAAAGGATCTCTTCAAAGGTGCCCTGCCATCCCAACTGACAATTACTGGTTTAAACAAACAAAGATTTCACATGTTTCACCAGGAAGAACCAATGGAGAAAGCCATTTTTTACTCTCCATACCACACTAGCAGGAGTGAAGGAGTTGTCCCCATGTATCAGAAAATGTTTATTGTTTCAGTTGAAATGCTATTTAAAATAATTCATAAAAGTTGACTTGAGCTACATTTCAAGTTCAAGTTAATTGTCACTAGTGTGACAGTGGAGATCTTGCCTGGAAACTAAAGCAATGGAGTACCCCACCCTCAAAGAATGTCGGACCCAGGCTGAAAGCCTAAGTGATTTGGGAAAGATCTCCAAGGCAGCTTCAGCCGATAGGGTCGTATGCACTGCAGGACAGATTTTAAAACTCTTCTCCCCTGGCAAAACCCTGGAGAAAGCACAGGAATTATCACTGTCAGCCCTCCTCTAGGATAACTCTTTCCTACAGTACAGCTAAACCCATGTGGGCCCACACAAGTCTACAAATTATATTTGCCTGCAAACATGGATCAGAACTGCTGACATTCTCTCACTATTGACCCGGGTTCATGAACTCCCTCCCCAGTGCCAGGCCTTGGAAGCATCTGTCTGGCTCTCTAATTTATGTTTTAAAATGCATCTAATAGAACACAGCATTATGCTTAATATTTTATTGGATTCTAAAAGCACAAGTCAAGCCAACAGTGTGCATTTGAAAAGGTAAAGGTTATTAGCTAATCTGTAATGAACAGAAAACAACATACTAACAGACTCAGTGATCTGAAGGCCATTTGGGATAGCGACTTTGCTTTGAAAAAAAGCAGCAATAAAAGTAATCAAAGTGAAGTTGTCCTAAATACTCACCACTCCGATGGCCCAAAGCAACAGCTAAATCCATGGAATTGTAGCCAGAGTCGGTCTCAATAGTTGGGTCGGCGCCATTTTCTATGTAAAACAGGAAGAAAATCAATTAAGTTGTGTCAACAGTTAATAGAACCACATAAGCAGTAATTAGGTACTTAGGGGTTTCATAGCCTAAAGTTACTTTACCCAATAGGATTTTTACACACTTCACATGGTTTCCATGCACAGCATAGAGCAGAGGTGTGCCTCCATTCTGCAAGAGAGGGAAAATGTCTCATAGTCCTTAGTAAAAGAACACTGAACAGCTCTATAAAAAAAAATTGAATAGGTGTTGATTGTGAGCCCTGGCTGATACAAAGTAGCTTGCATATATGTGAGACTCTAGAGTACAAGTAATCATATGCAAGTCACCAGCATTTTCCTAACTCAAGTTCTGTATGAATTTTATAGAAGTACCCCCAGAGTGGTTTGTGTGGGCAGACTCCTGTGAAAAGTCCCCCTGAAATAAGAACTTTTGCACAGAAAAGAAGCCTCTCATGGTTCAGGCAACAGGACCAAGATCTGTGTTTGTAAATATTCCATGGCAGATGAAGAATAGGGACCACTGTAATTTGGACTTCAGGGGAATCTCAGAGAGCCTGAAACTTAGCATTTCTCTGAAAGCCCTGGAAAACTGCAGTTTGGCTGGAAATGGCCTGAATCCACGTGGAAGATGGAGGGTGGAGAAAACAAAATTTAAGGAAAAAAATATTATTATAATAATAATAATAATACAAACCATACCTGAAGTGCAGAGAAGAAAGGCAGCAGAGCCCTGGGAACACTGTGGAAGTCCCATGCGTTTCCAGGGGCAGCCTAGTACAGGCCACCAGGGCTCAGCCGATCAGGTTGTTCAATTCCCCATTTTGGCCGGGAGTTTAAAAGCTCTGCCAGAGCAGAGCAGGCGAGTACTCCCTGCCCTAGGGGCTGTGGGCATAGGCATGCTTGGTGCCTGCTCCCACAGCCAGGCATGGGGTACAGGGTGCTCCTACTGCAGGGGCTTTTCCCCCCTCCCCACCTAGCATGGCTGTCCCTGGCCCTGCTTTGTTTTGGGAGCATGGCTGCTCCATGCTTGCTTTCAATCGTTAACATGGATTTTGCAGCAGTGGATTTTGCCTGAGGGTTGGCATTCCATAAAAGTTAGCACTCAATAAAAGTTGTTTAATAAAGTTTGTTTATTATGGTTTCATTACGAATTGTAAGTGGTAAACTTGACTTTAAGTTGTTGTTTAATAAATGGTGAGCTTTACTTTCTTAAAACAGCTGAAGAACAGCCTGTATGCTGATGTTTAATGATAATCAGCCCCATGGTGGGCTCCCTCAGCTAATCGGAGGTGTGGGAGAGCAGCCCCACTCAAGTACCTGAAATTGGCTCTGGCGAGCCTGCTGGAGCCTGAATTACAGTGGTCCCTAATAATAAGCCATGTAGGTGGTGCTTTCCTAATCCTGAGCTGGCTGTGTGCCTGGCCAGTGCCACAGCATAACTCAGAACAACTTTCAGATTGTTTTAAGTATATCAATCTTTTGGACAGTAGCCAAAAGGTCATGGATGAAGATGCAGGAGCTACTTCCTACACAAGACTTCTTTCATGATACCACCACTGTATGGACTAGTAGCCAGGCCCCTGTTCTAGACTTGGTGCTATTGTTCAGTCTTAAAAACCTTTTTCAAACATGACCATTTGGAACCTCAAATACATTCTAATAACTATCTGTACATTTTAGTTGTTCTTTTCTAAAGGAATCCTTATGGTAAAATGCAAGTTTAACAACCGCATGAAATCATGTTAATATTTATAACTGAGTAACTGACATTTATATTAAAAAGGGAAAACTTAGTTAAGTGAATGTGTTGTTAGTTTAGACTGGGGTGTCAAGGATTTGACCTACAGAGCTACACTGTGCACGGCCAGACCAAGACCACCCTCACATGCTGGTTCCATCCCCTGCAGTGCCTGTTCTGGCCAGTCCAGGCAATAAGCTGCATGTGACACCTGCTCCAGCTGGTCTAGGGTGGGTGCTATATGTGGTACAGGTCCTGGAGTAGATGCTGTGTTTGTCCATTCAGTCCCAGATTGGCCAGAGTGGGTGCTGGATCCAGCATGTGGGTTTGGGAGGGGGTCTTAGAATCATAGAAAATTAGGGTTGGAAGGGACCTCAGGAGGTCACCTAATCCAACCCCCTGCTCAAAGCAGGACCAACCCCAACTAGATAATTCCAGCCAGGGCTTTGTCAAGCCAGATCTTAAAAACCTCCAAGGATGGAGACTCCACCACCTCTCTAAGAAACCCTTTCCAGTGCTTCACTACCCTCCTAGTGAGAGAGTTCTTCACAATATCCAACCTAAACCCTGCTTTTTGCAACCGTAGACCATTGTTCCTTGTTCTGTCACCTACCACCACTAAGAACAGTCTAGCTCCATCCTTTGGAATCACCCTTCAGGTAGCTGAAGGTGATGACTATGAAATTCAAGCTGAGCTGGGCCTACTCACAAAAGTTAAAATACAAAATATTGATGACAACTGAATAATGCAAGAGGATGTAAGTTTGCAGCTGGACCCTCTAAAAAGAAATAAAGAGTTATCACTTTCAGCTTATCTTACTATATTTATGATGATTTTAAGCAGGACCCTATTTGTCTGGTATGTAACTGTGAAATATCTATCCTTGATTAATTAGTATAGTAAATATTTATTTGCAATTAACTCATGTTTATGTGTAGGAAGAGACATTCTCCATACAGGCTTTGATAGGCATCTGGTTCTGATTTACTCTTGTTTTGCCTCAGTGGTTCCCTTGATCTTCCAAGGATGACTCCTCAAAAATCCTGTGTTTTTCCTGGTTGTTAATCAATTTCTTGATATGTTCCAACTTAGTAGAAATTGATAACCTTTTGTTACTGAGGAAGGTAATTCAATCAAAATTGGGACTTTCTGATAACCAGTAATAAACAGTTTGATTAACAGGATTTTCCTTTTAATTACTGCTTGGGATTCTTTTGATTTACACAACTACAAGAATGCTTTGAAGATGCTGAGCTAAAGGGTATAAAAGAAGAATGAAACGGCTAACAAGGTGTGCTTCAAGAATGAGAAATAATTTTGACAAGAACTGCTATAGTGCCCAGCTGAACTTCTGGTGACAGATCCATGCCTTGAAGCTGACAAGACTGAGAATGCCTCTTTTGCTTGTATTGGTGAGATACTATCACTCTTACAGCTAAATACTGGACTTTGCTTTACTTTGGGGTCATTTAACAGCGAATACTTGTTCTGTCATTCATCAAACAAGCTGTCAATCCTTTATACAGTAGTCATGAATCCCATTTCATCACTTAACAGTAGGCTGCTATCAAATCCCCCCAGTCTTCTCTTCTGCAGACTAAATAAGCCAAGTTCCCTCAGCCTCTCCTCAGAAGTCATGTGCCCAGCCCCCAAACAATTTTTGTTGTCCTCCACTGGACGCCCTCCAACTTGTCCACATCCTTTCTATTCGGGGTGCACCAACAGAGATTTTGGGAGCTGATACTGACAGACGATTTTTAAGGAGGCATATTGGCTTATACCGATCAGATTTCAGATATGTAGCCTGAAGAGCTTCGTCCAGCTGGTAAGTCTGTTGTGGTGGAAGGAAGGGGCACAGGGGGCAGATCAAGGCCCCTGCGGTGAAGCATTGGGGCTAGGGCAGGGGCTGGGGCAGGCGCTGCCCAGCTGGAGGAAGCGAAGCGCAGGATGGAGCCATGGCTCATCTGGGACATGGGGCGGGGCCTGTTCCCCCCCAGATCTGTGTAGGGTGGGGCAGGCTGCAATTGCAGGCTGGGGCTGTGCCGGGCTTTTCCCAGTGGGGGGGAGGGGGTGGGTTGGGCTGTACTCAGGGGGGGCAGCACTGGAGCTGGGAAGGGGGCTACAGCCACCTCAAAATTCACTGTAGTCCCCCCACAGCTGCCACTGCCCACTCCAATTTTTTAAAAATTGGTGCCGATCCGACTATCGTATCAGTGCACCTCTACTTTCTGTAATGGGGGCGCCAAAACTGGACACAGTACTCAGATGTGGTCTCAGCAGTGCAGAATAGAGGGGTATAATTACTTCCCTCGATCTGCTAGCAATGCTTCTACTAATGCAGAATATGCTGTTAGTTTTATCTATTCCATGACTTGGAGACAGTCCTCAGTCTGCATGGCCCAGTTCTTGCTTGCTCCTAGGGTAGTAGTGCAGTGTCTGTGCACCTGGCTATTGCTGCAACAGCTTTTGTTGCTGAATTCCATGCTCTGCGGGGGTGGGAGCACCATTCTGGTGCTCCTTCCAAGGTGGCACCTGGGGCCAGGTGCCTCTCTCAAGTTCTGCTCCTGTTTACTATAAAGAACAGTTTTCTGTAGCTAAAATTACAGATAGTGAACATACTAGCCAGCTTTGGAAAGAACAAGCAACCCCCTATTTTAAGCCCTAGGGTCCTAAGACAAATAGTCTTTGACCCTGCAAAGATTCATAGCCAATAAGTGAGAGCAGGATTAAGCTCACCTGGTTTTCCTCAATACTTCCACAATTTACTATGAAGGCCTACAATGAGCTTTCACTACCCTTCCCATCAAGTGGTTTGTCACAGAGGCCTGGACAAACTTTCTCAGTCCTGCACAGCACAATCCTCCTGTTGATTGTTTATCCACACACAAAGCAAACTCAGAAATATAAGGTATTTCTGAAAAGTTACCATAGCTCTAAATCTTGGAGCGAATTTCCTGACAGAGGCACACTAAGGTCATAGCATGCGAACTCTAGTCAGATACTTACCCAGTCATACTCATTCACATCAACTCCACAATCAAGCAGCATTTTGACAATATCCGTGTACCCCTTACTACAGGCCAATGACAGGGCACTCTCTCGCCCCTTCCCCAGAATTTGAGGGTCTGCACCCTGAAATTAAAAAAACAGTGTTAATTGTGCTTTCAACCCCACTCAGAAAATGTCCCTTTTATTTCCCTTGCTCAGAATAATTAATATTGAGACTTTTACAAATGAAGCGACATTTGTAAACATCAACATAAAAAGAACTAAAAAGTAGATGAAGAACTTTGAGAGAAACAGTATTTTCTCCTTACGTTTTGAAGCAGAAATTCTACAACTGCTATCTGCCCATGAGCTGCAGCCCACATCAGGGGGGTAAATCCTTCTTCATCCTTATGGTTGATTACATTTTCTGCTTAAAGGAAAGCATATAGTTCAATTACCTTCTTTACCACTGCACTGTTTGTGCCACCAGAATATGGGTTGTATCATCATTTTCATTATGACTAGCTGGGATTGTAAATCTACTTTAAGATTACTTTGGTTTGACATCTACACAGAAAATCTCATTAATTCACTAATCTATACAGAGAATAAAAGAAATTAAACCTGATAGTCTGTGGTGCTTTTTGCCTTCTTACAAATAAAGCTTTATTTCTCTAGTGAAAATCTGCAGGTCTTTTGTACATAATGTGGACTATGAGTACATTTGGAAGTAAGGATTCACTGCTTAAAAAGTAATAGAAAAGTTAATTTTGCATGTGTGATAATGTACTACACAATTTAAAAGTATGCTATCCTAAGACAGCAAGACATTCTGATCTTTTGAATAAATAACTTTTTAGAGCCACCTGAATAGCATAAAAGGTCTGCAAATTCATGGAGCTGAAAGGTTTTTTTGGGGGGGAAAGGGTTAAGGGCAGAGATGTCCTAGAGATGACAAATGGGTGAAAAGGAGCATTTTTTGTGGTTGGTAAGATGAGATGAGTGGGACTAACCTGTTCCTATTGGCTGTCTGTTTGCTGTTTTAAAAAAAAAAAATGGTGTTATAGTGCTTGTAGTTTTTAGGTGCATCATTTTTACCAGAGGTGTACCGATACACTGGTCCCATATTAGATCAGCACCAATATAAGGAAAATTGACAGTATCGGCCCTTGGCTTTTTTTGGCTGATGTGGCCGATTAGTGTGGCTGATAAATGTGCAGCCGCGGCACAGCAGGCAGGTGGCCAGGAGCACAGCCCAGCAGCGTGGAGAGCAGCCAGGTCTGTCTGGTAAGTCTGTGAGTGAAGGGGTGTGGGGGGGGTGCAGATCAAGGCCCTCATGGCGAGGGAGGGAGTAGGGCTGAGGCAGGGACAGGTGCTGCACAGCCAAGGCGGGTCACAGGACAAAGCTGCGAGAGTCTTGTCCGGGGAGATGGGGGGGTTGGCTCCTGCTGCTGCATGCACCCTGGCAGGGCATGAGGAGTGTGTGCCCCCAGATCTGCGTGCGGGGCGAGGGCAGCTGCTGCTGCAGGCTGGGACCAGGGCTGCACCGACTCTTCCTGGGTGGGGCAGGGCTGAGCTACGCTTGGGGTGGGCGGGGGTGGTGCTGGGATGAGGGGCTTCGGTGAATATTGGGGTGGCTGCCAACGCCCCTGTAGCCCCCCTCCCAGCACCAGCACCACTGCTGACCGCCAATGTTCCCTCTAAAATGTAGTGGTCCATGAGCGCGCCACTTCAGTCTGTTCCCAAACTGATCCTGCCTCCCCCTTTCGGCATGTGCTGCTTCAGTCCACCCTGCAATTGGTTCCCCCCCACCCATGCAGCAGCTGGCAGGTAGGTCCACATGGGTTCCCCGCTGTTTTGTGGCATGATTTTTTTATTGTGCGTGACTGTGCATGTGCACGTGCACAGCTTAGAGGGAACATTGCTGCCCGCCCCAAGTGCAGTCTGGCCCAGCCCCAGCCGGGAAGAGCCTGGCGCAGTCCCAGCCCACAGCGGCAGCCTGCCCTCACCCCACTTGCAAATCTGGTGGTGCACACCCTCTATGCCCTCCCAGGGTGCGTGCAGCAGCCTGAGCTGCCCCCTCCCACCCAATGACCCGTTTGCAGCTCCCCCTTTGCTCCGCCCCGGCTGCACTGGCCCTGGCCCTCCCTCCCCACAGGGGCCTCAATTTGCCCCCATGCCACACCCCTTCTCGTCCCCCACAACAGACTTAGCAGCTGGACCTGCATACTGACAATCAGATTGGTATCAGCTGATATGGCTCATTAAAAATCAGTCATCTGTATCCGCCCCAAAAATCTACTGGTACACCCCTAATTTTTACCATTGTTCAGCTCTATGATTTCCCTGATTTTGTTTACTCTGTCTTCCCCTTCCTTTTTATTTGCTTTACTTGCAGTTGATCATTTTACTACCACGAAAATAAATTTTAGACTTGTATGTTCATGTATAACAACAGCTTAGTTTGATGGTTGGCAATGCTGGTTATAGCTACCCATGTGAGTCAGATTCAGATCAGAGAAACTGAACCCAGCTCATATTGTGTTGAGCCAGCCAGCCATTCTCAAATCTCTGTGATTAGTTAGAAGAAGGGATGCACAGTTGATTAGAAGCTATCTGTTAGTTTGGTGATTTTTCAGGATATTGTAATAACCGTTGCATACTCTTCATGGATTTGGAATACTAGCCAGTGAGAAGCTGACTGAAAGTACAACTGATTGCTGCACATGTAAAACAGGCACATTAGAATTACAAAGACATTTATTTGAGTGGGAGCCTGTTTCAAACTAAAAATGAAATAAACACAAATGCTTTGACAGGGCGGATTTAATTTATATCAAATATATTTAAATCATTGGTCAGGAAGCCTCAATTTAATCATTGTTTTCTACAAAAAGTATATTCTTGTTGATATCCTTTATTCATTTAACTTCTTGAAACTGCACTTTTAGAGAAAGGTAAGGGCTTGACTGTGTACACAAAATTGCAGAGAGACAAGAGAGCTGATGGGCATGTAGTCAGGTCTGTTCTCTCTCTATACTGCTGTTAACAAGGATGTTATCTCTGGAGATACAAATCCACAGTTTGAGAACTGAAACTAAGCATCACAGAGATGCTTAATGGGATCTTCTAGACCAGGCTTGTCCAACGTGCGGCCCTCCAAGCTGTTTTCTGAGGTCCAAGGTGCTGTGACGGGATACAAAAGTAAATACTGTACTTTTGTTTCAGGGGGGTGATGTGATACCGTTTCCTGTGAGGTCTTTGAATATGGGTCACCGGCCCACTGGGTGATAAAAAGTTCATGATCCAGCCCCATGTTCAAAAAGGTTGGACACCCCTGTTCTACACTGAGCACTGAGTCCCACTGGGTAGAGTAGTTTTCTTTAATCTTTACTAATCACTAGAGGAGACTCTGGGAATCCCATAAGATTGGGCCCCTAATGTAGTCAATAGCCTGTTGTAACCTATTTATAAAACTTTTCTAAAAGGTCACATGAATTGAATAGATTGTCTCAAAGAGTATATAATTAGAAGTTATAATACCTATTTCATGATGATATATTTGAGCTTTAACATATCTTAAATTAAAACTATCTTTATATACGTTTGCTTTTTTAAAAGGCATCTTAAAAAAAACTAAAAATGATTAAATTAAAAAATCTGATTTAAATAAAAAACAGATTTTTTTTTTTTTTAAAGAATTTATTTGTATCCACCCTGTGCTTTGATCATCCAAACTGAGATGTGCAGGTTCTCATCCATCTTGCTTCTGTAGATTACTCCTCCTCTAAGGTTTTTAAGTCTTTGATAGAGGCAACTCTCATGAACACTAATGTTTGGTTTTTGGGGGGTTTTTTTCTTTTTTTTTTTTTTTTTTACATCAAAGCTATAATGATGGTAGAACACACTGCTTGAAATGTACCATGGATCCAGAAAGAATAGACATCAGGAGAGAATGCAGTTTGTGACAGACTAGGGTGTGAATTTTCTATGCAGTAGATGCCTGCTAGCGAATATAACATACTTTTACAAGGTTATAAATCCTCCACACAAAAAAGAAAGTTAAAAGTTCCTCAGACGCTCACCTTGTTCAATGCGTGTAGCCAAATACAACATTTCCCCCTGGGCAGCAAGCTGGTGAACAGACAGAGCTGAAAAGAGAGCATATTAAATGAATAAACATTTATAAATAAACATAAAGCCTGGTCCTGTTCTAGCTGGAATAACTAAGCTCCTACTGGCTTTCAGGTTTCATTTCATATTGATTTCAGCTTACTTTCAGAATTGGAAAAGCAGTCTTTAAAAGTGGTTCTAACAAGGGGAAATCACAGATCTTAATGTTTTTCCACCAAATATCATAACATACTAGGACAGCAAAAATACTTCCTCCTCGGGCTTGGAAACATTTTACTGCTATGTCCAGGTCTCTATAAAATGGTTTCCTTCAGCTTGGCCTACAACTTAAAAGTCCCACTGCCTTTGAGAGATACTGCTTCAAGGATGTTTATCACATGAAAAGAAATAAATCTTTGATAAACCAAGAACAGAGTCTTTTCCATTTCTAAACTATTTTGCGTTTTCTCCCGCATTTTACTTAATTTTTAAGCTTTTCTCACTTTACTGAACTAACTTAATAGAGAGAGACCAACTGATAATTGTTAGACATAAGCAATACTTCCTCCTTTGACTTCTGTAAATGCTTGTACTTAAGATCAATGTACGCTGACTGAACACCAAGTTGTTCAATATTCAAAGTATACCATGAAGGGTGCTACCCAGTGAAGTCAGTGGCAGGACTCCCATCTGCTACAGTGAGCACTGGACCAGGCCTTAAATAAGTTTACATAACAAGACCTATTTTTCCAGTGGGGTGGAAAATGTTTCCATTTCTCAAAAAAAATGTTGTTGTAACACTTCCCCACAAAAAAGTGCTTGAGTAACACAAAACACATCTCAATCCTGAAATAGGCTCTGTACAGGTACAGCTCTCCCTGTTTGGAACTCATTCTGAGATGGGGCCTGAAGGTATTCTGGAGAAGTATCATAAGGGCAGGTCTTATTCCACCTACTAGGCATCTATAGGCAGAATCCTATTTCACTCTACACACCTAAATAGCAGTTTTCAAGGCACATAATTGACAATTGTGGCACTTACACACAGTTTTCAATCCTACACAGTGGTTCTGTACACATGTACACTGAGCAAGTGTAAGACACAAAATTCTATTGGTCAAAAGCCCAGGATTAGCAGGTGTTACATCGCAGAGAGAGAGAGAGAGAGAGAGAGAGAGACAGAGACAGAGACATCCCATATTTTAGCTGCAATAGCCGAGTGATTAGGGTATTTGCACAGGAAGTGGAAGACCCAGGTTTTAGATCCCCACCCCCATCATAGATTTCGTAGACATTAGGGCCTTGTGAGATCATTGGGTCCAGCCCCCAGCCCAAGGTGTCCTTTGGGCAGGGGGCTGGACCCAATAATCTCACAAGGCCCTAATGTCTATGAAATCTTCCTCCCCAGGAAGTCAACTGGTGTCAGATCACCTCAGCAAGATAAGCATCCAAAAGGGATTTGGGATCATCCAGAAGGGAGTTGGGATTTAAGTTCCTCTGGGTTTCTAACAGAGTCTGCTAATTACTAGATCACAGGTTAGGTATTATCCAGCCCCTTCTCCAGCTTTTATTTTTATTGTATTTTACTTTTTACAGCTGATCCCTGGAAGCCATTAGAGAGAGATATGCGGGACCTGGAAGATGTAAATGAACTAATGGGTGTGTGGCCCGGTGAGCTGGATACAACTATGAAAAGGAACTTGTCCTGGGTTCTAGCCTGGTCCCTTGCTCCCAGAAGGGTATAAATTTCCCTGTGCTCCCCATTCATTTTATTCAGGAACTGCAAGGTGCAGTGGCAGCTCAGCTTCAAGAGGACTGGAAGCAAATATCTGTCCTGTGGTGCACTTGTCACTTCACTCTGCTGAGAAGTCAGACAGCTTAACAGATTCAAACCCCCTCTCAGCATCGGCAAGAAGGTGATCTTGCAGCAAGGTTACCTGTTATCAGAGCTACAGCATGAAAGGCTCTCATCCCAGTTTTTGACACTGGGAATTTTGACAATGTTTATCAGGTTCTTTGGGTGAATCTGATATCTTTTATTAGACCACGTTAAATAGTTGGAAAAAAATTTTTAGCAAGCTTTCGGGTTTAAAAACCCTTCGCCAAGCTGAGGAAGTCTCTGCAGATGGTGTGTACTCTTCCTAGATGGAATGAATAGTAAAGAAGCCAGAGGCTGGGCTGCTTGGAGCTGCCTGCAGCCAAGCCAGGGCAGCTCCAAGCAGGAGCTGCTTCAGCAGTCCAGTGGGCAGGACCTGGCATGGGAAGGAGTGCCATGGCCGCCAAACTGAGGTATGGCAGCAGTGGTGCAGAGTTGTGCCCTCCACTGCTGTTGGGTAGGTAGGGGGCACCTCAGCTTGGCAGCCACAGCACTGTGGCACTCCCTCCCATGACAAGTTCTGCCTGCTGGGCTATGGAGGCAGTTCCTGCCCAGAGGTGGTCCAGCTCAGCTGCAGCCTCGCACCCCACTGTGCACACAGAAGTCTGCGGGGGGGGCTGTGCCACTCCGGCCCCCTCCCTGGGCAGCATCTCCCAGCCACCCTGCCCAACTCCTGAGAGTATGGCACCTGCCTCTTTCCCCCACTGGAGAGGCAAGTGTCTCTGAGCATACCCCACTGGCAACATCACAGAACCAGGCTCATCAGCAGCACAGAGCACAGCCCCGGCACTTGGACACCTTCCTCCAGTTTGGCAGGCACCCACCCTCCCCCCCCTCCCCTCTACACACCCCTGCCACATACACACACTATGCCTGCTTCAGAGCCCCCTGGGCAGTCCCCAAGCCCTGGCCCTCCAACTCCAGCCCCCTAGACTTAGCTATATCCAGTTGCCAGGGCTGTTCCCACCACCCTGCCTGGCTATATGCTGGCCATGTGCATATATGTGCATGTGGCACCAACTGCTTCCAATTGCCCTCCTGTTTCTGCCAGCCCCAAACAGCTCCTTGCAGGCTAGAAGGCTGCCAGCTTGTAAGAGGAAACCCACAGTTTCCCCTTTAAAGAGGAAAACCCAGTTTTCCACAGCCAATAGAAAACCTGGATCCCTGGTTATGACAATGAACTTTTAGGGTGCCTGTATACGAGCCTGTATAGCGTACTGCAGCAGACTCCATTGATCAATTAATCAAGTCTGCTGGAGAGCAGTAACTATCCTGCTGCAGCCAGCCTCTGCATCTCATGTATCAGAGTTCCTGCACTTCAAAATGGTCCCCGGATTGCTTTAAACTAAAGCTCATTGAACAAGCTTTATATAAAAGCACCCCTGCCAACATTTTGGAGTGCGGCTCCAGGAGCTGCTCTAATTAAAGCACTTCTACCCCACCCCACAAAGCACGTGTGAAAACGTCTTTAGTGGTTATTGGTGATTGCCATTCACTAGGTTATTGTTTAGTTCCACAATCATTAAACATTATATTCAGAGCCATCCCTAGGTGTGTGCAGGGCCTGCGCCATATTGATTTCATAGCCATTAGGACTGGAAGGGACCTCAGAAGATCATCGAGTCAAGCCCCCTGCCCCAGGGCAGGAAGTCAGCAGGGATCATAGGATCCCAGCAAGATAAACATCTAGATGTCTCTTAAAGGCGTTCAAAGTAGGTACTTGAACCACCTCTGGTGAAAATCTATTCCAAACCTCGGAGGCTCAGACGGTAAAGAAGTTCTTCCTTATGTCCAGCCTGAAATGGTCACGGAGGAGTTTGTGAACTTTCGACCTTGTCATCCTTTGGGCCGCTTTGGTGAACAGACATTCCCCCAGATCCTGGTAAGCACCCCTGATAAACTTATAGGTGGCCACCAGATCGCCTCTGAGCCTGTGCTTTTCCATGCTGAAGAGTCCCATGGCTCTCAGCCCCTCTTCATAAGGTCTGTTTTCCTGACCTCTGATCATACGCGTGGCGTTCCTCTCCACCCTCTCAAGCTTCTCCACATCCTTTTTGAGTTGTGGAGCCCAAAACTGGACACAGTACTCCAGCTGTGGCCTCACCGAGGCCCAGTACAACAGGAGAATAACCTCCTGGGATTTGCTTGAGAAGCATCTGCAGATGCAAGCCACTCTTTTGCTTGCTTTACTAGCAGCAGTATCACATTGAAGGCTCATGTTCATCTTGTGGCCAATCATGACCCCCAAGTCCCTTTTATCCATAGTGCTAGCCAGCATAGCACTGCTGAGCCTATAAGGATGATGCAAGTTTTTCTTCCCAAGGTGGAGAACCTTGCATTTTTCAGTGTTAAACACCAGCAGGTTCTCATCCGCCCATTTCCTGAGTCTGTCAAGGTCAGCCTGGATCGCCCTCCTGTCCTCAGGTGTGGATGCTTTACCCCAAAGTTTGGTGTCATAGGCGAACTTGGCCAGTTCACTTCTGATACCAATGTCCACATCATTAATGAAGATGTTAAATAGCATAGGCCCAAGGACAGAGCCTTGGGGGACCCCACTGGTCACAGGGCACCACGATGATTGATTTCGGTCCACCACCACCCTCTGGGTCCTACCACGGAGTCAATTCCCCAGCCAGCGAATTGTGGTGAGGCTGAGACTGCAGTTAGCCAGTTTTGCTAAGAGGCGATCATGGGATAACAGATCAAAGGCTTTTTTTAAAGTCAAGATATACAACATCAATCTCTTCTCCCTTTTCCAGGCGATAGGTCACCTGGTCATAGAAGGAAATGAGATTGGTTGAGCAAGACCTACCCACAACACACCCGTGCTGGCTATCCCTCAGGATGTTGCCTTCAGCCAGTCTGTTAAGAATGGCCTCTTTGATAATCTTTTCTAAGACCTTCCCTAGGATAGAGCTCAGGCTGATGGGCCTGTAGTTTGCCAGATCCACTTTCCTCCCTTTCTTGAAGATGGGCACCACATTGGCCTTCTTCCAACCTTTGGGCACTTCACCAGAGCGCCAGGAGTTCTCGAAGATCCATGCCAGGGGCTGAGCTACGATGCTAGCCAGCTCCTTGAGTACCCTGGGGTGTAGACTGTCAGTGCCGGCTGACTTGAAGGTGTCCAGCCTCTCAAGGTGTTCCTTCACGAGGTCAGCATTGATGGGGGGTAAGGAATCTCCCTCACCCGGGCCTTCCTGTCCCGTAATGGGCAGGGGTGTCCCATGGGACTGGTGAAAGACCGATGCAAAGTACCCATTTAGCAAGTTGGCTTTTTCCTGGGTGTCAGTTGTCCCATCTGGTTTAAGAGGGGTCCAATGTTGCCCTTGCTTTTTCTCCGGCTCCCCACATATCTAAAAAAGGACTTTTTATTATCCATGATACTTGTAGCCAGTTGGAGTTCCATTGCAGCCTTGGCTTTCCTGGTTCACTCCCTGCAGGTCCGGACCAGTGCAGAGTATTCCTCCTTGGAAGTGGATCCAATCCTCCATCCTTTTTAGGTCTTTCTTTTTAGATGCAGGAGGTCCGCTAGTTCCCTGGAGAGACAAGGAGGCTGCTGTGCCCTTTTGCTGCATTTCCTCGGAGATGGGCTAGACTTTGCTTGCGCATCCAGGATCGCTCCTTTGAGGAGCAACCACTCGTCCTGAACTCCCCTCCCCTTTGGGTTGTGGCCCTTTAGGGCCTCCTTAACAAACCTCCTGAGCTTGTCAAAGTCAGCTTTCCTGACATCAAGGACTTCTGTATTGCTGACTGACTTGCCAGCTTTACGGCAGATGGTGAAGGTGATCAGCTCATGATCAGTCACCCAGCTTCCCTTCGATCATTAGGTCACTGATTAGGTCGTCTCCCATTGCCAGAACCAGGTCGAGCAGTGCTTTGCCTCTCGTCAGCCCGTCAACTTCTTGCGTCAGAGCTCATCCACGCACGAGAGAAAGCTTTGCGACCTCTCGGATTTAGCTGAGCACTCTTGCCACAAGATGTCTGGGTAGTTGAAGTCTCCCATGACAACCATGCACCAGGACTGTGCGGCCTCACCAATTCCCTGGCGAACTCCTGGTCAAGGTCTTGATCCTGGGCAGGAGATCTGTAGTAGACTCCCACCATTGTGCCCCCTGTGCCGTGTTCCCCATGATTTTAACCCAGAGGGTCTCCAGTCATCCACCGTGGGCGCCAACGTCAGATTGCAGGGACACGTAGCTTTCCTTGACATAGATAGCTACACCTCCGCCCCTTTTGTCCACTCAATCCCTCCTGTACAGGGTATAGCTGTCCATACCTGTGGCCCAGCCATGGGTGGAGTCCCACCAGGTCTCCGTTATAACTATGACATCATAGTTATTTGTGTTAAGCAGGAGGACAAGTTCCTTCTGTTTATTCCCCAAGTTCCTGACATTTGTGTACAGGCAGGCAAGTGTCCCTTTGGGGGGCCTTGCCTTGCCCTCATCTTGCTCCAGGGCTAGGGTAGGGGTAGGCTCCCTTAAGCCATATCAGCCTATGCGGGGGTGGCGAGATGCTGAAGTGCATAGCTGGCAGCACCCGGCGGGGCCTGTACATACCCCCCACCCCGGGATGGACAAGGAATAGTCCTCTCCTATGTTGATATGAACAAGAAAATGTTGTTGCTGAACTTGCCAGGTTTCAGTGATGTACACTTGACATTTCTAACGGGAGTCTTTTGTAGGACAAAAATTATTAGCTTAAATTTTTTAAAGTTAATTCACATGCTGCTTTCCCCTGAGTCTCTAAACATCTCTCTCCCCATCCATTCTCCTGCTTATAACTTTCTAGAGCAGGGACTGGCTTAATATTTGTTTTTGTACAACATCTAGGACAACACTAATTAATTCAACCTGCTG
>NW_005842124.1:1640434-1646546 GCF_000455745.1 Alligator sinensis
ATTGAAAAAAAACAACCTAACAGTTATTTTCAAATCAAATGCCTGCCTTAAGAGATTAAAAATAATGAGAAAAGTCTTCTGTGGTCTCCTTCAAATGAAAGGCTTAGAAGCCTTTCTGGAAAATACACTTTGGTCAAGTACAAATTATTGAGCTCACTCCAGGATGCTTCTAGTTTTAAGAATATATGAATAGTCACAATGAAAAATGTCAAAACCAATCTGACAAAGTGATTAATTTACAATTCATAAAATAATCATTTACTAAGCCTCAGAGGAATACTTACAATTTACAAGCAGAGGTGTGGTAGAGACCTCATTTCCCCTATGCTTGTTAGTTAAGGTAGTTGATTGTTTTATGGGTGAAAAGTGTTTAGTTGTCGATGGAGTGTACACATGTCTTACTTGAATTCCCGGGGAAGGGGAAGTATGGATGTTGCATTCAGCTAAGTCAAATAGGAAGAAAAAAAAAGTTTTAGTAGTTGTAAGAACACTAGAAAGAAAGCTGTTGATTTTAAGGCAACCTAGGAGGCACTGAAGTAACGGGATATTTTAAACATGAATTAAATATGTTCTGTGATGTGAATCCCTTCTAGTATTCACTGTCTGAGCAGGAAATAATGTAAGGCCATATTCATCCTCAGATCAGTGTTACGCTACCTAATGCTGAATATAGCCTAGATCATCTAAAGACAAATGAACCATAATGCACATTTTGTCTCTCACATCTAAGTGAGGTAAACTATTGTCTAGAGCAATGGTTCTCAACCTTTTTTGTACCAGGACCCATTTGTAAGCATCAATGGCCAGTTCCAACGCAGTGCCTCTCAGTTCTGACCTGCTGCCACAAGGGCCCAGTGTGTGGAGCAGGGGGTGGGTGTGGGGCATGGAGAACCCCAAGCAGCCCCTTGCAGGCTGGAACTCTTGATAGCCTGCAAGAGAAAAGCTATGGTTTACCATGTTTTTCTCCTTCAAGGAGAATATACTTTAAAGCTTGTTTGCAATCCTTTCATATATTCTTGGCACCCACTTTTGGGTTGCAACCCACAGGTTGAGAAACACTGGTCTAGAGTTAACAATGTACTATATTTCTTTGCTGGCAGTTTTGCCCTTGCTTTGGCAAAATTATACCTCATTGTGAATGTCTCAGGAATGTTTATCTAACAGGAATGGAGACCTTCCAAATTAAACTGCATATACCACAACAGCTAGGCAACAGTTAGACTTCAAAAGGTCATTCTACATAGTATCTTTGCTAACCTTCCTACTTTTCCCCTGGGTAAACAATAATGGAAGAATGCATATGTTCTCCCTGTACATGATATATGCATTACCGCTTACAAGTTGAAGGAAATGGAAAAAAACCCCAACTGCTTATGTGCAAGAAACTCACAGTAAAGTTAAGCATTAATGGCCAAATCAATTTGACATTAGTATGCCCTTCCAATTAAATTATTTGAAATTAACGTGTGCAGTAATCCTGGATTCATACACTAAAGAACTCTGTGGCTGGAAATCTGTGCGCGAAATTCAGGAAGGGAACTGATTAAAGAAAGTTTGACCATGGGGTAAAAGTAGTTAAAACAAAATTATAATTTGCTTGTCAAATAGCTGCAGCTAAATGCCTTAAGCTGTTGGCTGAACTGCAGCCAAATAATACGAGTTAAAGTAAAGAGAAAGCTGTACGACAGGGGCGGGCAATTATTTTGGGCAGAGGGCCGCTTACTGAGTTTTGGCAAGCCATTGAAGGCTGCATGACAGGCAGCCAGGGCAGATAAATATTAATTTTCTAAATTTTTTAGGGGCCTCATGGGCCGGATAGAATGGCCTGGAGGGTCGCATCTGACCTGCAGGCCATATTTTTGTCCACCCCTGTTGTAAGAGGTCTAAGCTTGTATTCATTAAAAAACTGATTGACTCAGAACCATGACAAGATCAATCACTGACACTTCAAAATATTTTTAAACAGTGAGAAGTAAGTTTACAGGTGAAGCTATAAAGAGGAAACAGAAATAAGTTCCAATTTCTGCAATTTGTTCATGTGGGCAGCCAAACCTGCATAAGTTTTTGCCATCTTCAATGGTATTGTACATCTGTGTGAAAGTTTGCCTACAGGGAACAACTCAGAGGCTATGAACCATACTCACTTCTAGAAATAGGTGAAAGTGACCCAGTGAAGCAATCATAGCAATGTGCAGAATAACAGTGTCAAATTGATAAATAAGATTAAAGGGGCCATTATCAATTATATAAGCTATGTTATTGTATTATCAGTATTAGTGAAGGGGAAAAAAAAAACACTTAAAGCCCAGACATTAAAATGGATATTGATCTCATGTGCTGCAGGGACACATGGGTCCCCTTAGGGCTAGGTAGACCATGCTGCACAGTTTGAGACTAAGCTAGCAAAAACAAGTATTTTATTTTCTCCAAAAATATGAGAGGTTCAGTACCTTTATTTAGGACCATTCTTTGCCCTACTACTTTCACTCTTTAAAAATTACTTTAAAATTTCTAATAGCTGTGGGGGGCAAACTCAAGAGATAAATTATTTTTTCATTAATAAAACATAGTTAAAGATGTAAGAAAAATGCTACGGAAATAAGTTATAAAACATAATTGCTGACAGTATTACTGATAAAATATAGAAAGATGACGGAAAGTATTTTTACAAGTCAGCTTTCATTGTGGGATAGAGCCTGCATTATGCACCCAATATGTTTGCTGTAATTAATGGGAGATTTGGGAATACATGAATGGAAACTATTTATATTTTTCTCCTTTCAAATGGAAAACAATAGTATCACCCCCCTAAACCTTGGTTTTTAAATTTTAAAACAACTGGAATCACAGGAAACAAAAATTACATGATCTACAGTCTTGGGGATAAGTGAAGAAAATACTGAAAAGAACAAATCTGAAAGGGGGAGCATTTGTTGTCCAAGCACAGCAACTTGTACCATAAACTTCATTCAACCTTTGAATAAGACAGAAGCCACTTCGAGGTCAGAGTTAACCTGGTCTTGAATATTTTTACTATCTTCTTCGTTCAAAGACTTCACAAATCGAGAGCAGACGTTCATATCAAATCTATTGGGCAAAATAAATTTCATTCCCATGGCAACGCCCTGAGCTGGGCCTTCCTCTGGGTTAGAGTCAAGTTGGTGCTCTACTTTAATGTCTGGCATATGCGACAGACTGTAGCTGTTGGTACACTCATCCACAATTAACTGGGCCCCAACATCTAGGCTTGCTGAAGATGCCATGATTTCCAATCTAAGTTATGTAAAATGTTTCTTCATGATGTCCAGTTGACAGTGGCTTCCCAATGAAAATACAAATGAATCAGCCAAGCTCTCTTTGAAGAGGTCTGGGTTTTAGAACAACCTACAATTGAACACAAAAAAATTTAGGTTTGTATACAATGTCATCATCTTGCAATAAGATTGAAGAAATGTATTAGTAATACATATTTTAACCTACCTGCAACTATTTCAGTAATCCCTCTGCCACCTTCCCCCGCAAAAAAACAACCCTCCCCATAATAAAGAACCTGCAAAACTAGGTAAAAAACTTTGGGCCAAATTCTAAAATCTACACAGAGTCAACTCAATCTCCATTAAAAAAAACCCAATTCCTATTGAAGCCAATCCCAACTAAGGATTCAAGGTTAGATCCTTCTGTTTCTAAGGTAGCGGGCTGGTACAAAGAATTAAGGCCGTAATCTTGCTAACAAGGCACAAATGACTTTGCTTTTTGCTACTACTCAGCAGCTCCCAACTACTATGTGAAATAGTTAGAAAAAGCACTGAAAATGTGTGCTTTGACAACTCTAATCTGTTACTGTAGTCCTGAAACACCCTATACTTTCAGTAAGGCTGGTCTGCCCGTCTGGAAAGGATCCAATAGGTTTATTACTCAGTGACGGAGATATATCCCACATCAGCCACACGGGACTCTGACCCTGATTGTGCAGTCCTGAGATAGATGTAGTCCTATCTATTGAGGAGACTAGATCTGAACTCAGTTTCATAGTTGGTAGGGTCGGAAGGGACCTGAGGAGATCATCTAGTCCGACCCCCTGCCATGGCAGGAAAGAGTACTGAGGTCAAACGACCCCGGGCAGATGTTCCTCCAGCCTCCTTTTAAAGATCCCCAGGGTAGGAGCCAGCACCACTTCTTTTGGAAGTTGGTTCCAGGTCCTAGCTGCCCTGACAATGAAATAGCGCCTCCTAATGTCTAGCCTGAAACTACCCTCGGTAGCTTGTGTCCGTTGTTTCTTGTAACTCCCAGAATTGCTCGGGGGAACAGGGACTCTCCCAATGCCTGCTGGTCCCCCTTGGCTAGATTGTAGACTGCCACTAGATCCCCTCTCAGCCTCCTCTTTTGGAGGCTGAACAGGTTCAGGTCCCTCAGCCTCTCCTTATAGGGCCTGCCCTGCTGACCCCTGATCATGCGGGTGGCCCTCCTCTGGACCCTCTCCATATTGGCCGTATCCCTCCTGAAGTGCAGCGCCCAGAACTGGACACAGTACTCCAGCTGCGGCCTGACCAGTGTTGCATAGAGGAAGAGGATCACCTCCTCGGACCTGCTTGAGATGCATCTGTGGATGCACAACAAGGTATGGTTGGCCTTCCTGACCGCGTCCCCACTTTGTCGGGCCATGTTCATTGTGGCAGCAAAGAGTGCTCCAAGACCCTCTTCTGTCTCAACACTGGTGAGAAGGGAGTTCCCCAGCCTGTAGGTGTGACTCTTTAGTTAGTCTACTAAAAGATATCACACCTACCCAAAGAACCCTGCCTGCCTATGTCCTTAGACCAACATGACTACGACTAACAATCCCTCTTTGCTCTCAGAAGCTTCAGCTGTTTTTCCTGATTTGGTATGATCCTCATTCCCCTAATCCAGTGGTTCCCAACCTTTTTTTATGCCATGGACCAGTAGGAACGAGATGGGAGTCAGAGCCAGCTGCCTCCCTCCCAGGGCTGCCCCACCACCCAGCTTTAACCCCAGAAGCCACTGACCTGGGTGGACAGATGGGGGTCCAAGCGGGGGGCTTGTGCCACAACCCAGCAACCAACCCTTCGCAGCCCAGTACCACAATCCGGCAGCCAACCCCCTGCAACCCAGGAACCTCTGCCCTAATAATCGTCCCCATCCCTAAAAAAAATCAATGAATGTCACATGAACAAGCTATTTGCATGCATTTAAGAGGCACAGAAATGTATATAGTATCTTTCCAAAAAAAGAAATCCAAGATGCAGACATACTGGTTAAACGTGCTGTACACTGGGCTGTGCAACAGATAAGAAGGTCCCATCTTCAAAACAAATTGTTAGCTTTTTATTACCAAGGCTTGCATTAATACAAGCCCACCCCAGGAAGGACATTAATTTTCAAGCATTCAGCACCTTCCGGAGTAAAGGATCCAGTAGAGTTGTTATGGGCAACATGGTATTTCATACTTGGGAAAAATCCTTCTTCAGCTAATTTGCTGTAAAAGGAATGTCACTTATCACATACTCGGAGCCAATTCAAATCCCTATAACTGTTGCCTAGCTCAAACTCCAGTTAAGTCAAAACCAGATCAGAGTTCAGGACTCTGTTCTTGGAGAAGATAAATCTAAGTGTTTGATTGATGAGGAATGGAAGAACGGCCTAGTGCACGGGGGAGTTAGTGCGTGGGGGGGGGGGGGGCAACATTGTGGCAAGCATGCCACAAATTAGCCCCACTTCCTTGCGATTCCCAGGTCCCAGGGGCAGCACCTCAATTGCCCTCAACTCTCTTCAGGGAGCAACCGATACTGGGTGGGGGGGGAAAACGGGCCGGGCCGGGCCGGGCCGGGCCAGGCCAGGCTCACCTGATCCGCGCCGCACCGTTGTCAACACTCCTCCACTGGTTGATGCTGGTGACGGCCCCGCTCTTTTAACGTCACTTCCCTTCTTGGTTCCAGGCGCGCACCCCTCTCCCGCTACGTCACCACGGCCGCCGTTTCCAGTTGGTCCTGCCGGCCTCTTCCTCTCCCGCCGGAACGCGGTCGCCCATGAGGGCGGGGGAGTGATGCCGATGACGTACTTTTCCTCCGACGGGCGCAGTTGCGGCGTGTGAGCTCCA
>NW_005842124.1:1646801-1647954 GCF_000455745.1 Alligator sinensis
GGGGCGCCCCGGGGGGGCCCCCGGCGGCCGCCGCGTGACTGCGCGCCGCTGAGGGACCGCGGGGCCCGGTGCAGGCCTGAGGCAGCGATGGCCAGTTACAAGCCCGTGGCGGTGCTGCCCTTCCCCAGGCTGGGCGAGAAGGTCACGCAGGACACGCTCTACTGGAAGGGCTACAAGGTAGGGGCCGGGCCGGGGCAGCCGCCGCCGGGGGCTCCGAGGGGGTAGTCTCCTCCCCCTCCCGCGCCCTCCCGGGTAGGGGTGGGGCCACTTCTGTCCCTTGTGTTGCGTGGACTCCGCCCGGGACCGGGACTTCGTTTCCCACCGCGGTCCCAGGCTGAGCCCAGCACGGAACTTCCCTGAATCGGAGCTTCCTAGACCTCAAATGCCGGAGACTGCAAGTGAGGGAGGAGCAGGGGAACACCCCTGGTGGTGTCCTGTCCGCTCGGCGTCTGCTTCCTGCTGGGGACTGGGCAAGAGGCACCCCGAGATGGCAGTTGTTAGGACAAGCGGTCGCCTTTCCCCAGCGGCGGCCACAGCAGATGAAGGAAAGCGGAGAGGGAAGTGGTCTTGCCTCTGAGCAGGCAGGACAACGGGGTGGGCTTCTTACCTGTTTTGGGGCCTTGACTACTGCTCCTGCAGGGCAGTCGGGGGTGCAGCCACCTCGGCAGCATCGTTTGCTGCTCCCACAGTCCATGGTGTAAAATCCTTGATTAGCTTCCTCATGGGAGAACATAAGTGGCGGGGGGTGGCGCGTGGGTTGTAGCCCACTTTGTGTGAAGGTTGGATCCTGGGTTGGCTTTTTGTTGCACTGTAAATGGCTAAAATTCAACCCCAAAGATGTCTCTGATACCTCGCACCCCACCGTAAGTGCCTTGCTTCGTGGGTTTTATAACAATAACAAAAAACATCACTATACCTGGCAGCCAGGCAATATTCTTTCAAAAGGTATTTAACTTGTTTAATGAGCGTCCTTGCAATAAAATATATCCTCCTCCCCTTCCTTTATTTTAGTGGTGATAATGACATTGAAGCAGACTTGTAAAAAGATGAAGTTTTTTTGTCTTAAATTTCATTTATTGGACAGTATGGTTACAATTTAAATATGGATATTTAAAAATCCATAAGGATACATTGCAAGTATGTTTTGCATTCC
>NW_005842124.1:1647985-1677993 GCF_000455745.1 Alligator sinensis
CATTCCTGCATATCTCTCTATTAATATAAATTCATGCTAAAGCCTAAAATTAGAAACAACAATATTTAAATTAAAGCAAAAAAGAAAATTAGAAGTAAATGTGGGGAAAAAAACTTAAGTTGATGGTGTTTTTTAACAATCCATTGTTGTTTTTATCCATTCGATTTTTTTTTTTAAATTCCTGTGATTGCTATTACATATATTTTACTTTTCTTATGTCCAGCTTTCACTTCTTTGTAAGCCTGCTGCTAACAACATACTTTATTTATCCAAAAGATATTCTAATTTCATTCTAATTTCTTCAGACTCCAGTTCAGATAAAGGAATTTGGTGCAGTGAATAAAATTGACTTCTCTCCAGTTCCTCCACATAACTATGCTGTCACAGCCTCTTCAAGGGTAAGTTTGCATAATAGATTGTATATTGCTATTCACTGATGATCTTTAAGAATTTATTTATCTAAAAATCATTCTCTTTTTAGATCCATATTTATGGTCGATATTCTCAGGAGCCAATCAAAACATTCTCTCGCTTCAAAGACGCTGCTTACTGTGCTACTTATAGAGATGATGGCAAGCTGCTTGTTGCTGGCAGTGAAGAAGGTAATGTTCGACTTTTTGATATCGGTGGAAGAGCAGCACTGAGACAGTTTGATGGTCACACAAAGTAAGCCACGCGATTTTATTTCTGTATGTTGGTATATCTGTGTGTTACTATATCTGTTTTATTATGGAGAAAACTGCATTTGGTCTTTAGCAAAGGAGCTTTGTCAAACTCTGAAGCCATACAGAAGTTGCAAGGGTGTGCAAGCGCCACACATAAAAATAAATGTGAAAACTGATGGTTTAGTGATACTAGAAAATAGTGAAAGAAATGGTTTGGTGGTGTTAAGGATAAGGTTCTTTCAAAACAGATGGTCTCACTGTTGGACACTAGAGGAATTGTCTAATTAAAACAAAAATGTAATGATCAGAAAATTTTATCCAGCAAAACCATGGTCACAAATAAGAGACTAGCACCTGGGATGTTTGGTATGTAGGAATATCTCAAGACTTGTAGTCTTCAAAAATGAGTCCTCAGGAGAATTGATGGTTGCAGCCTGTCCTCTTCAGACAGCAAAACTAGCTTCCATTTTCATGATGATATCCTCACAATAACTAGTACAGTTTACTTAATGTAAATAAAAAAAATAACGTTCTAAAACCGGATTATAATGCCAAAGCAGCAAAAGGATCGTAAAGCTAACATGCAGATTAACAAATGGAAAGAGCAAATGTTACAAAAATGTGGATTTTAATTCTAGAGGCCAGAAGCCTAAGGTTCAGCTTATAGAGATGGATGTTTTTTCATCTGGGAAACTCCTTGTACACTGCAATGAACAGAGCTAGCACAAGTTTGCCTTCATCTTTTTTTTCACAGCCAACCTGACTCTAAAAAATAAATAAATAAAATGGACCTTTGTACTGACCCTTTCTAGACATAAATCCTCAAAGTTGTTTATAAACTTAAATATGCAATTACAGTTAGTCAGGAATTTAAAAATATATATTTTTAGCTGTGAACCGATACATTGGTCTGATATTGGATGGGTACTGATGTAAAGAAAATTGGTTGTATCAGAAATCAGCCCAATGCAGCCAATAATTTGGCCAGTAAGTGCCCGTGCACGCATGTAGCTGCAACACAGCGTGCAGGCAAGGAGGAGTACAGCCTGCCAACTTGGAGAGCTGGTAATTCTGGTGTGGGGGAAGAGGCATCCCCTGGATCTGTGTGGGGCAGGCTGGGTGGGCTGCAGCTGTACTCGGGGTCGGTGGCGGCAGTGCTGGGAGGGGGGCTATGGAGGGGGCTGCAGCCACCCCAAATTTCACTGTAGCCTCCCCATAGCCCCCTTCCAGTGCCACCACCACCTGCCTCGAGCCCAGCCCTGGCTCAATGCCCTGCCTCCACCCATCTGCCAGGAAGAGCCAGGGTTGCATTGAGACAGAGCTATGGAGAGGCTATGGCGAAATTTGGGGTGGCTACAGCCCCCACTGTAGCTCCCTCCCAGTACCACGGCTGCCTGCCCTAAGCCCAGCTCCCACCGAGAAGAGCCCAGCGCAGCCCCAGCTGCAGCCTGCCCCACACAGATCCAGGGGCAAACGCCCCTCCCCAAGGGGTGTGCATAAGAACAGGAGCCTTCCCACCCTCTCCCACCCTCTCCTGACAAGCCGCGGCTTAGTCCCTTGCCCTGCTCCACCCTGGCTGGGCAGTGCCTGCCCCTGCTCGCTCCCTCCCTCCCTCCCTCACTGTGGGGGGCATTAATCTGTCCCCCCACCCCCAACTTCCCTTCCCTTCCCTCCCCTTCCACCACAACAGACTTACCAGCTGATCACAGGTGTATTAGAAATTGGATTGATATCAGCTGATCTGCCTCCTTAAAAATTGGCTCTTCATATTGGTCCCCCCAAATCTCTATCTGTGCACCCTTAAATATTTTTATTGGCAGATGCACATTTGAAACTGATACTTCTTGCAGAAGCTTCCTGGCTTCACCAATATTTGTTGGAAAAGGGTGTTCATGTTGAAGAAGGAATCTCTGATTCAAACCAAACAGAGGACTGATCCTAGTTAATAGCCTGTAGCTAGAGCACTTACCTGGGATATGGGAACTTGGGCCTTCTGCATTCCAGAGGAGTATCCTGTGTACTGATTGGTTGGTTGTTCTGAATTCTATGTTTCTGTCCCTCTAGCTTTTGTCCCAACATAAAACAGTAGTGCTTTTGAAATATCCAGGTTTCATAGGATGGGAAATCAATTTCCATCCCAATTTTACATGCAGTTAGTTTTGGCACACCGCATTTAACTGGCATAAGCACTCTTGCATACATGCACCCCTTCAAGCAAGCATAAACAATAAGAGAAGTTCTTACAGTTGGGAGGAATCTTGTGCTTGTTCATGTGCAAAATAGAATTGCAGTTAGTAGGGATTGCATCTGTGCTTGTACTAGGAAACCAAATTATGTTTTCCAACTTTGGTATTCTGTATTTTGAATTGAATGAGTTAGACTTGCATGGCACGATAATTTCCTAGAATAGGTACTTCCTCATCCTGCTTGTTGCCTGCCAACTTCAGATTAAAAAGTTACGGTTTCTTGCAGTAAAGTCTGTGCTCAAAGTTTGAAGCTACTTGAAACTAGTAACTTTAGATATTGTGTCTTTTGGTTTCCAGAGCAGCACATGTAGTAGACTTTCTGTCTGATAAATACCGTATATTTTCTGGTGCTGATGATTATACTTCAAAGTTATGGGATATTCCAAGCTCATCAGAAATTGTGTCATACAGCGAGCATACGGACTATGTGAGATGTGGCTGTACAAGTAAACTGAATGCAGATCTCTTTGTCACAGGTTTGTTTTCTTTTTTAAAATATTTGTTTGTCTTGAATAAGTCTGGATCCTTTATCTAGAGGGGTTAGTCCCACTAATCTGGGCTCTGTGTCTGGAGATGAAGGACTTAAGTTTGTTCTGCTGCCTTTCATGTTTGAATATGACTCATACAGTTAAATAGTGGGCTTGCTGCTTATGCTTATTTTTGTTCTATTACTGCCTTTTTTATCAGAGAACATCATTTAAGGGCAATGGGACTGCTTAAAATGTTCACTAGATTTTCTTGAATCTTTCAAGTATGGCTTCCTCTTGGCTAGTTGTTGTGATGTCCTAAAATCATTTGCTTTAAGAAAAGAGTGGACCATTTAACAGATCTTTTTTGTTTGTGTGGCTTAAAATAAAGCCTTGTCGTTAAGAATGAACAAACAAATATAGCTTAAGATGTTCTTAGGACCAACTGTTAATTTAAGAAGTGTCATATTAATCATATGACACTTCTTAAATAGAACTTTTTATTTCTGGTGTTATCCATTAAGTAGGATTATGGTAATACTTTTTGTGCCATGGGAAAGGTGGTATATGAACTTTTTTTTTTTTTAGATGTAATAAATCTGGTTTCTGTCTCTAATACTTCCTGTGATTTCTGCCTGTAAAATCACCTTTAAATTTGGATGGGGGAGGCAAAGAGGTGATTTGAATGACGTGGTTTTAAAGATTCACACTGCCAGTGGGACCAGAACAGAAGCTTCTCTTCTGTGAAAGCTAGTGATTCCAATACATCAGAGACATGTTGGAATACATTTGACATATTGGAATTTAAATGATGTAATTTGCTACTATTTCCCCTAAGTAAATAGCTCTTTTTGGATACTGGTTCATGACTGATCATATTTTGGATGTATTTTTAACTTTAAGATTCGTTCAAATTATACAACTAAAACTGTTTGGGGGTCTCTTTCAGGTTCATATGATCACACTGTAAAAGTATTTGATGCACGGACAGAAAAGAGTGCCTTGACAATAGAGCATGGGCACCCTGTGGAGAGTGTGCTCCTCTTCCCCTCTGGGGGTCTTCTAGTCTCTGCAGGTACTTTAGCAAATTGAACTCTTTCCTCTCTGCACTAACTCTCCGCCAAACAGAATTTTCTCATCTATTGAGAGAGAAATGCTTAAACTTCGCTTTCCCTGCGGTGAAACAATATAGTGATTTCTCTTGTCTTGTCTTGCCCCGTACTTGGATTTCTCTCGCATCTCATTACAGCAGCAACCTCAGCGTATGGACACATGCATCACTTAGACTAGTTTCAGTGAAATTTAAAACTGAAACAGGCAGACGTACCAGCCTGTTTAAAGTGTTTAAAGCTGCCTGGAATGGTTCAGAAAATGTACTTGGAAAAATCAAGTACTCTTTTTTTTGAACTGGTTCACTGTGAACTGGGTCAGTATTATGCGTGGACACTACACATGATGTGACACTTATGGTCAGTCCTTGAGACATGCCGCACCATACTTCAACACCTGAAAGGTTCCTGTTCTACCTGAAATGCTAGGGCACTGTAAGTGTGGACACCTGACCTGTGACAACTGTGAGCCAGTTCCCAGTCAATGACACTTGGAAATGTTTCAGTTTTTAAGTGTGTCAGCACCCTAAATCTGGAATGAGCTTGTCTGTCCTAAGATGTTGAACCTGGGCAGTAGGAAGATAACAGTCTTCAGTACTAGAAATTGACTCTTAGTGGTCCAGTGCCGGATCATGGAAGAATGAGAGGATGTTCATCCTTTGCAGGATGTCTTATTAGATGAGACTTCTCTTCTCTTCTCCTGACCTGTTGAAAATTCTAAGGCCATTTGTTCTCATTCTGTCTCCTCTGTTGATTCAGCCATGAAATACTTCAATCAGAGGGGGTGGGGATGGAAATAGAAAACATGGCATTTTAAAGGAAGCTGTGATACGTCTGTTTTTATGTGCATCTTTATGTGTAATTCTCAAACATTTTTGCTAAGAGTTTAATTGTGTATACATGGCAATACAACACTTTGTGTTCTATTTATAGGGGGCCGGTATGTTAAAGTCTGGGATATTTTAAAAGGAGGTTACTTATTGGTTTCACTTAAAAATCACCACAAAACTGTAACCTGCTTATGCCTGAGCAGCTCTGGACAAAGATTACTCTCAGGATCCTTAGACAGGTCAGTATCTTTCATTGCTTCACTTTGATTTATCTTCTTGAACTGTTTGTTTTCAGTTTGGAAACATTTCATTGCCATTTCTTACATCAAGGTTGTAGACTTAGAAAAATATTAGAATAAAGCAGCAAGAAATTCCTTGTTTCATGTCCTGGCATGTAGGCCCCATTTTAAGTATATATGTGCTTGGCCACTGACCTGCATGCATTATTCTGGGGAAAGAACTGTGACCATCAATTACTATAGGTTCCTGACTCTCCAAACCTAAATCCTTTATCCAACTTGTGTATGATCCTTGTTCAATAGCAAAATGCACATCTTCTTACTAACAAGTCATTTTCTTTGCTTTAGTCCAGAGTCCCCTCCTGCTAGTTACCTTCCCTTGCACCATATGTAAAACCTGTCTAACTCCTCTTCACTTTGCATTCATCCTATCCCCAGTTTGCTGTCCTCAGAAGTAGCTGGTCTGGCCTTGCCTGGCCATTGCATCACAGTTCACCTTAGTTCTGGTGATCTATGAATTCTGTCTTCTCTTAGTACTTTCTCCTCCGAGTACTTCTAAACTGCTAGTCAGGGGTCTGTAAATTTACAGGAACAAGGAACTGTGGTCTGTTGGTTTCCAGATTCTTTTTGTTCATTGCATTGAATGCAAGTGAAATTGACTTCCCTCATCTGAAATATTGGTGCTTGTATAGAGCAAAATGCTAATTTTGTCCTATAATACCAGTTAGGTGTTTATTTCTTACTCTTAACTATACAGACCCTGCCTCTTCCACATCCCTCCCTGTGTCCTGCAGTAGTGCCACTTGCTCATTCTGTTTCCTGCTGGCCACTTGAGCACACAGCTACCTCCACTCCTATTTTGCTTGGCTTGTCTTCCTTTCTTTGAGGAAGGTCTTTCATGCCATTAATATTTCTCTTGGTCGTCTTCTGAAAAAGGCTATCTGATGGTGAAATTCTCACAGAATATTCTCTCCCACTTACAGGCAATATTAGGGGCCTAAGTTCTAAATTTGTAAGACTGCATGTGTCAGATGCTGCAAAGCAATTTCTACAAGTAGAGTCCATTATGTAGCTGTGTGAGTAAAGTTGGATTAAATAATATAAAGTATTTGCTTACAAAGGAGCATGAGGTATGTCCCAAGGTCTGATGCTGGGGTCAGACCTGTTCTGTAAAGAGGCTGATGTTGGCTGTTCACTATGATCTCGCTATCATCTCCAAGTGAACATGTGGATGTAGGGACCTATACTTTGTTCAGTAGTTTAATGGAAGTTCATCAGTGTCAATGGGAAAGGTGTGCACAAAATGTAAAAGTAAAATATGGCCTTGTCATGGTTATTGCTGAAGTGGTTTAACATGCTTTCCTTATAAGCATCGGTATAGTGAGAAGTAGCTATGACTTCCTTCCAGTTTTTATTCTTTGTCCTTCTCCTTTCTTGTTGCATTCTTTTCTTGAAACATGTTATTCCTTTTCCAATCATTTTATCAGGCAGGATGGCAGTAAAAGTTAATGTTCTGGCCATACTTCAGAACTGATGTGGCAGGATCATTCGTGTTGTGGCCTTTGCATCCATGAGGACTGGAAGCTGTCATTTTTAATTCTAAATGACAGGCAGATTCTGCAGAAACGAAGCTTTCATTTAAGCCACAAATATATTTGAGGTGCCATCCTCATTTCTCTTCTTTAATGGTGTGCTATAAATATGAAATCTTTCTGTAAGTTAGAGATATTAAGAAATGAATTAAACCTGAAGAAAACACTTTTTAAAACAAAAAAAAATTAATAAAACTTGTGGGAAGTATTATTCTTGTAAAATATCAGGACTGAGGCATGGGAACAAATAATAACTGAGTTGTGTGGGTTTTTTGTTTTGTTTTTTTCTTCTCCCCACAGGCATGTAAAGATTTACAGTACAACTTCTTACAAAGTAGTCCATAGCTTTGATTATGCAGCGTCAATACTCAGTCTCGCATTGGCAGTAAGTATGTTAAAACTGTTCTTAGGCATTCTGGAGAGGGGTATACTTTAAAAATGGTGGTCTAAGTAGTTTATTTTAGCTTTTATTGCTGTGTGAATTTCAAAAGGATGTATTATGTACATGCATTGTGTACATGCAAATATAGCTGAACCTGGAACAGTTGCATCCAGGTGGTTTGTAGCAGGTTGCTAAATTAAGGACAAACCACTCAGCTGTCTGTTAGAGCTCTTCAAAGGGTGCCACTTCTGCAGTCAGCTGGAATGCATCAATTGTTCTGTGCAGCTGATTGGGAAAGTGGCACACTTTGAAATAACAGCTGGAGCATGACAATGGTCCCATGGAGTTGTTTTGCAGCCTTGTATCCCTGCAGATACTTTGGTAACCATCATCTTTGCAGGGAAGGTTGTAGGAGCCTAGCCCTTAGAAGTATTCATGTTCTGCTATATTACATGAAGATTTTAAGTGCTTAACTGCTTTAAGCCCCTGAACTCTTTTATGCCAGTCTGATCTACTGCCACATGGCTGGAAGAGTGATGGCAGCATGTTTGGCCTGAGGAGTTGATGTAGAAAGGGAGTGGTTTTATATTCTGCACTTCACTTTGTAAAGATGGCTACACTTGTATCTTCCTTATTGGGAAGCCCTCTGACATGGCATATATGGTAGGAAACAAAACAGCTGTTGAAAGGAGGTATTCAGCTATCTGAGGTAGGGAACCTGTATTGGGATTCCTGGGGGGCTGCTGTTATGGTACTGCATCACTAGGTGGTGTGCAAGTTCATAATAGCTCTATTGCATTGAGCAAATGGCTAGCCTAGAGTAACAAAATTAGCCTGGTGTTTGTTTACACTTATGTAAATGTGGTTTGTGTCCAGGCTTTCTTTGCTAATACACTTTTGAATGGGTATTATTCATATCGGGTCGTCATTGTGCCTTTTTCATTGCATCTAGTAAATATATCCTTTTTTATGTGCGAACTGAGCTGATTACACATTGTGCTAGCTATTTGTGCATCATATTCAAAATAGTGTTCAAAATCCCCAAACAGAAGAAAGTTAATATATGCAGACAACTTTAATTCCTTCAGGTTTTATCAGAGCTCTTTAGTATGAAATATTACTATGAACTGAAAATCCTGTGTTTATGGAAAGCTTTACTAAGAAGAAGAACACTTTGCTCACTAATTTTGCTGCTACTTCATTTTAGCCTGAAGATGAAACCATTATTGTAGGCATGACCAATGGAGTACTAAATGTTAGACATCGAAAACATGAAGAAAACAAAGAAAGGATTCCTAAAAAAAGGCATCCAGCATACAGGACCTTTGTAAAAGGAAGAAACTACATGCCAAAGCAGGTACAGGGGGGAGAGTCCGTGCTGGTTACATCTTGCATAGCCATGTAACTGAAAACTGAAATTTTGTGCGTGTGTAAGGGAGAATCTGGGGAGTAGGTTTTAAAATATATCCAGTTATTGGTATGAAGAACATTAATTTAAAAAAATGAAGCTGTTATTACAGCTACTGAGATAATCATCATTAATGTTTCAAGTGCGCTTTTTCCCTTAAAGTTGGTTATAGAACAGATTAAGGTGCATGGAAACACCATTCCAACATCTGAAGAAGAGCATAAAGAAAGTGAAAAATAGTGTTAATGCCCCAAAAAACCTTATAAAATGGCATTAAATATTTGTTACTTGTGTCCTGAACTGTTTTTTTTTTTCTGTTCTAGGAGGATTTCTTTGTCAGCAAACCAGTAAGAAATCACTTGAAAAAATACGATAAGTTGCTGAAAAGCTTCCAGGTGTCCAAGGCTCTTGATGCGGTACTTGAGGTAAGACATTGCCATTTTGTTCATTGCTATTCAGTAAAATGATCTGAAATGGGATCTCCCTAATATTTGGGTAGAAGGGGAGGAAATAATTTTTAAACAGACGTGCATTTTGAAGGTGGTCTGCTACCACTAAACTCTTCTCATGTTTATATAGGTCCCCATCAGAGTATACACCCCTGAAATAACGGTTGCAGTCATGCAGGAACTAAGCCGCCGAGGAACACTGAAAAATGCACTTGCAGGGCGAGATGAAAAGCAGCTTGGTACCCTCCTTACCTTCTTGACAAGGTATTGTTACTCAGACTGCCTGTGACAAACGTTGTAAGGCAGCTGTTTCTTTTTGTCAGCTTCTGCCATGCTTACCTTTCAGAATATGTTGGGATAAAACCCTCATTCCACAGAAGTGAACAATACTTTTGCCACTGACTTCAGTGAGGGTGGAATTTCACCCTACCATCTAATTACCTGGTATTCTGAACAGATTTCTCCCTATATGTGTTAGTAGGTCACTACAGGACTGGTGGTCTGTGGACCACTTGTCATCTGCAAGTGTGTGATTAAGCATTTGTGGATTATTTTAGGTCTCAGCGCTTTCGTAGTGTTTATCAGTTAAGTTGGATATGGTGTGTGAAGGTCCATAAGAATCGTATTTGGAAGCCCTGTGACCCAAAAAGCTTGGGTACTTCAATTTATAAAGTGCATGTTGAATGGACTTGTTGCTTTGTCTGAGAGGAAGTGAGATGCACCAGCAGGAGTGTATACTTCTGTTTTTTCCCCTTGTCACCTTACTCCTAGTAAGTGCTGTCTGTTTCATGTCTTACACAGCTCCTGTTTGGTCTTCCTGTACGTGGTACTCCATTTATGTGTGTGCTGGATATGCTTATAATTTGCCTATGTGCCAATTTGTCTGTTGCTCACGTGGTAACAAACTCTGGCTATCTGCATGTTGGTTAAGTGAATAAAGTGTTTTCAGCCCCACTCTCTATTTTGTGATCTAATTGTACTCTTATCTAATTGCATTGCTGGTGAAACTGAGCCTTCAGTGTTCAAGACTTCCAAAGTAGTCCTCAACTGACTAGGTCTTATCAATATTAATTAAGTGTGAAGCATAAAATGATCTACACAAAGAAATAAGTCTTAATGAGGTGTAAAACGTTTAGCAGTCTGTTCCTATTGTTAATGAGCATTATGTATATTTAGCTTAAGTAAGTGCATAGTCTTTTTTCAGTTTGCAGGCACTTAAAGGAGTACACTGTATTTAAAAGAATATCTCCCAGGTTCGAGTGCCTTCCCCACTGGTGATTTACAAACCCTTAGGGCTATTGTTGCTTAACTAGACAGCTTTTATGAAAGTTCTATAAAAGTACTGGAAATTGTTCATGGATCCTGGAGAAACATAGGAGATAAATGCCAAATTATCTTAAGCTTTAACTTTGTTTTAATTTTGCAGGCATGTGGTTGAACCAAGATTTGCTCCTGTGCTGATAAACGTTGCAGAAATGATTATTGGTAAGTACAGTACAAAACCAAGTCTTGCATATTGGATTAAGCTTAACAGGATGTTAATGGATAAGGTTCAACATTTTGCTTAAACTGCCAAATTATTTTTTTTTTTAAATCAGATGCAACTTCTAAAAACTAAAGCCAATTTTTTTGCCAAAGGACTTTGCCCAGATTGCGTGCTTCCTTTTGATTAATCCTGATTTTTATGTTAAGATATAAAATGATATATAATATAACATCTTAAAATATTTTATATTTTAAACTATAAAATTTTATATATAAAAAAAGAGCTCCTGTTTCAGGCTCTTAGTGTCGTAAGTATAGTTTGTATCGCTTGCAGTGTAAGATTTCCCTAGCTTCTTGTAGTAGAGAATATCTCAAAGTAAAAGCCTGACCTTCTCTAGATTTATTAGCTCCAGCTACTACAAGACAATACCAATAACTAGTGTAACTTTTGGAAGGCTAATAAAGAATTCTCATCTTCCTGTTGAAAGATTTGTATTGGGATCCTTATTTAGAAAAAGTGTGTGTGTGTGTGCATTATGTCATAATATGCTTATAAAAATGTAGCAAATAAGATTTTGACAGAGAGATGCATAAACTCTAAGTGGCTTTCTTTCTTCCAGATATTTATCTCTCTGTGGCTGGACAATCTGCAGTTGTTGATAAACAATTCATGAGACTCCAAGAAGTTATAGAAAAAGAGATTGATTATCAGGGGGAATTACTAGAAACTTTGGGAATGATGGATGCACTGTTTGCTACTATGACAAGTAAAAAGGTCACATCTCTCGAGAACAAAAGTAATGGTATTTCAAAGGTTGTGGAACAAGATACGAGAAATTAATTCCATCTTCACAAAATCCCTTGGACTGGACATTATGGCGCTTTACCCAGAAAACTTTACCATAGCTGCTTTCAAAATCTCATTTCTCTGCAGGGATTATCTCCTGCAGGTTGTGTTTTGGAGAGACCAGATTACTAATGACAAGAGAAAAGGACTATTGCAAGAAATATTTTCCATGTCTTTTTTTTTTTTGTTTTTTGAGCCCTAGGATTTTAAAGTTTTATTCCAAAGCTATTTAACTATGAAAAAGTACGAAGTCAGACTTTGCTTTAAGGGAACAATCTACGGCTGCAATTTTATAGTCCCAAACCCAATTCAGACTACTTATTTTTAACATTAACCCTATAAAAACTGGTATTTCTCAAATATCAACCACTTGGAAGCGGGAATAAAACAAAGTACGACTTTGACATAACTTGACTGTGGTGTATGTTCTTTACTCTTTGTTCCTTGCCTCAAACCTTTGGTATGAAACCATTAGTGAAAAGGAATTTGAGTTGATTAGAAAATATAGTGCAGTGGAGTGACGTGTTTAGTGGTAAAGGATGGTGCTCTGCTCAGCATCTCCCTAGAACATTTTGCAGTAATGTATGTCTGTTTTTTAATTAATGAATAGTGAGGAAATTCTCAGTTAACATTTGGTATCATTTTGCTTTTAAAATTTACTTTTCAAAATCTTGAATCCACCTATGTCTGGAAGACGACTGATCTTATGGGCTTCCACCCACTTGTGGGAGTGGATGTGGCCCTTACCTAGATGCAGCAAGTAAGGTAAATATTAGTGGCAGAAATCAGATGAGAAATTTGTGAAAATTCCAGCTAAAATCTGGGCTGTTTTTCAAACTAGAGCCAGATAGATGATACATCTTCTGTGTATTTTTGGGTGATAGAGTTTGTCAGGTGTATTGTAAAGCTAAACTAAACAGTGAGAGAGTAAATAATTATTAAGGGGCAGAGCTACATTTGGGCTACAATATCAAACTTTCTGGTGTCCTGAACAATTAATTTACTATTGTAAATGCTAGTGAAAATATACTCTACCTGCCTTTTGGCTGCAAATAGTCATTGTACCATACACCTGAACCAGGCCACATTCTCTTAAGCCTTTCCCCAAGTGGAAAGCTCTGCTAGCACTGGCAGTTTTCTTGAGTCCTCTTGCTCCACTTGTGAAAAGGTGCTCACATAATAACCAGGATCTCCAGGTTGGGTGCATTTTAGTTTCCAGGGGGGGATGCATTTCTTAACAGCTAATTGTTTCATTATCTCGGGGGGGAAATTTATCTGCTCAAATAGGCGTCTACAGTAAAGAAATCTGGATATCTAAGGCTTTAGACAAATATAATAAATCCCTATAGAATAATAAGACTAGGAGCTGTTAAGATGTAACTTTTACTTCTGGAGTCTCTTATAGTAATACATGTAACAAAATCACTGTTAACATTTAACCCTGTTTTGCTTTCATTTATATAGCTATATTTTCATGTGGTAATTCCCATCCACTTTTAAAGCAGTTTAAAAGTATCTTTCCATAGCCTAAGCCAGACAGCTGTTTGGGAGTCTAAGATTCTCTGTTTTTTATGGATAGCAAGTGACAGGAAGCTCAGTTAAAAGGCTATAAATTAATTCACAGTTTTATTTTTAGTCTGTCTCTCTGTCTCTCTCGTATCCTAACAGGTGAGCTAGCCAAGTTTAAAAGAGGGAAACAGCATAATTTAGAACTATGTGTATGTCGTTAAATAGAAGCATAGCTCTTAGTGCTGCAGTACTGTGTGTGGTTTCTTGGATTTAGCTTTCAGGCTGTGTAGACTTTCTCTTGGGGAAAGTGATGGGAATCTTTCAAGTGCATAGTCCCTGGTCTTGCAGGTCAATTCAGTATTTCCAAATTGGTATGGTTTTCTTGCAGGTGAATTTGGGATTTCCAAATAGATATGTTTTTTGAAGCGAACAATTTAATACACTTTTTCATTAGTGCTGGAGTTAGACAAAATGTGATTAAGGTAATCTTTGGATGAGGCTTTGGAGTGGCTTTTGTACCTCAGACTCCTATTAGCCCTCCAGAGCATGGGTACTGTGGAAAGATGCCAGAAAAGAGGTGTTTGGATTCGTTCCCGTGCACCCAGAAGTAGAGTGGGGGATGTGTTTAAACTTTAATGTTTCTCTCTTTGGTTTTTGGTTATCTGAACTTCATGGGAAGAAATAGCTAGTAAGATCAGTGTGTTTTCATTGAAGAATGACTACTTTTATATGAAGACTTTTGACCTCATTCTCACTTCTTTTATTGCAGAGACTTTTTTAAAGCTTTTACATGTTCTAAAATTGGCTCTAGAACCAATGCATTAAAATGTCAATTGGCACCCATCGCAAGCTATTGCATTAACATTTTTAATAGAACTGAGATAATGTTTAAATAAAACAGTGAGCTTACCATATCATATGGGAAAACAAATACACATCTAATTTATTTGTGGTCTCTAAAATTACTAGTAGGCTACAAAAAAGAAACTATTAAAATGAGCTTCAAAAATCTTTTAAAACCATTTTGCAAGTAAGTTCAAATTTATCACCACCATTTATGTAATCTGGGATCTTAAATTTTGGATTATGCTATTTCTCTTTTTCCCCGCCCCCCTCCCCCCACCCCCACACACATTTGATAAAGTATCTGGCTTGTATGGTATTTATAAGGGGAAGGAAGCAAAATCATTGCTATTCTACACTTAGGGAAACCAAAGCAGATATGAAGTGACTGGTCCGCTGTTGTCCCTGAGCAACTGGCAGAGCTGGGAATGGAAATAGTCTCTCCTGAGTGCCTAGGCAGTGCTCTCTTATGTGAGCAGTGGTAACCCAAATTATGAACTGAACTGTGATTGGTTCATGGAATGCTTGCTGCTGGGAGTGGGGTGGCTATGGCTAGTTCACTGAGCTTCCTTTACTCATTTCTACCTGCTAAGTATTGATGAGGTAACTGAAACAATAGCTCAGGTTGCAGTGATCAAAAATGCAGTGTGACAGATGGTTAGAGAAATCTTGGTTTTGAGTTTCAGCTATAATGGGAAGTATGTCTTCACTACTTTGGTAGAGAAATGGTGACCTGAAATCCTGGGCTACAACTTCATCCTTTGCTTTAAGGACACAACAGGAGGGTGTGTAGGGACAGACATCTGCTTGAAAAAGGGTGTATCGAGTTTTAAATTGCTAAAATCACTCTAACCAAATCCCTGCTTCCAAAGAGTCCTTCGGCAGAAAAGGGAAGTTGGAAATAGAGTTCTTTGGTCTAGTACAGGGGCCAGCAACTTCTTAAGGCACCAGGTGACAGATTCCATCCGTGCTCCATGTCCTTCTTTGTTTACCATGTGCTGCCAAAAGCCATGGCAAATGCCAGTGGAGAACAGCAGATCTGGCAACAAAGGCACAGAGCAAGAGGTTTTAAATTGCTGCTTTAATTCAGCCCCTTTAAATTACTACCCTCTCAGGCCTTCCAAATTAGATGTGGACACTTGGTACAGCAGAGGGGGTCCCTGGTTGATGTCTCGACTGGGTGAGGACTATAAATTGCTCATGTTATCTCGGTGGAGCAGTCCAATAATAGCCGAACATGTGTTACTTAATACAATCTGGCGATGCTCTTCACATGAAAAATTGTAACTTTGCTACAATGAGAGTGCAGTTAGCACATCTTTTACCACTTGAACGTACAGTTGCTGGTATTTTAAAGTGGATTTAGGACATGCTTAATGTGTGGCATGGCCCTTAAATTGTGATAATCATGATCTAATTAATACTGCAGAGATTTAATACATGGTATGCCAGGTGACCCATGCAACAAGGCTCCATGTTGCTGGTCCCTGGTTTAACTGATTATAACTTGATACTGTCCTTGCATAGTGTTATTGTTAGCTCTTATTCTTAGATCCAGGTGACTTTTTTTCTTTAAGTCAATGTTTCTAGGACTTTTTTTTTTTTTTTTTTTTTTTTTTAGACGTTTGCTTGCTAATATTTTCTGTTAAAATTGATATACCCCTTTTATAACACACTCGGATCCAGACTGGAGAGGCTGTTAGTGCTTATTACAGATGGATGTTCTCTTCTATCCTTCTGGTCAAGGGGAAAGGCCCGGGCAGGAGCAGATGCAACCTGCAGATCAATGCATAGTTGCACAGATGGTGTTGCCAGTAGGGCTTTAGCTTATTTGACCATGGGATGTTGTTCCAAGGAGAAGGATTGCTAAAAAAAGAGAGGATCCACCTGCTGAAGAGAAAGAAGAGCATCTTTGCAGATGAGCCTTGCTAACCTAGTGAGGATGGCTTTAAATTATGATGGTTTGCCCAGCAATGGAAACCAAAGCCCTGAGGTAAGTGAGGAAGTGATTGACCTGAAGGAAGAATGAGCAGGAGGGAAAACAGGGGAGGACTTCTCACTTTTCCTGAGAAAGTAGGGCAATCAGCTAGCTACCTCAGTTGTCCATATGTGAATTCATGGAACCTGGGAAATGAGCAGGAATAAATGAAAGTCCTTGCACAGTCACAGAACTATGACATGATTGAAATAACAGAAATTTGGTGGGATAGCTTGCATGATGGGAGTGCTGTCATGGATGGGTATTCAGAAAGGACGGGCAGAGGAAGAGGAGATGTGTTTCATGTAAAAGATCTGTATGATTGCTCAGAGTTTCAGTATAAAACTGGAGGCAGGCCTGTTGAAAGTCTTTGGGTTGGAGTCAGAGGGGAGAGCAACAAGGGTGATGATGTGATGGGGATCTGCTATAGACCATCAAACCAGGAGGATGGGGTGGGTGATGCTTTCTTCAGGTAGCTTGCCAAAGTTTCCTGATCACAAGCCCTGGTTCTCATGGGGGACTTCAATCATCCTGACATCTGCTGGGAGGGCAATACAGCAGTGTGCAGGCAAACCCCGAAGCTTCTGGAGAATGGTGGGGACAACTTCCAGGTGCAAGTGTTGGACAGGTCAACTAGGGGCCATGTTCTTCTTGACCTGCTGCTCACAAACGGGGAAGAATTGGTGGGGAATGTAGTAGTGGATGGCAACTTCAGTAGCAATGACCATGAGATAATTTGAATTCAGGATCCTGAGGAAAGGAAGGAAGGAGAGCAGCAGAGTATGGAATCTGGACTTCAGAAAAGCAGACTTTGACTCACCTGGGTAACTGATGGGCAGGATCTCCTGGGAAGCCAGTCTGAGGGGGAAAGGAGTCCCACGGAGCTGGTTGTATCTTAAAGAAAACTTACTGAGGGCACAGGAATGAACCATCCTAATGTGCAGGAAGATAGTAAGTATGGCAGAAGACCATCTTGGCTTTATCAGGGAACTCTTTAGTAAGCTAAAACACAAAAAGGAAGCTTTTATAAGAAGTGGAAACTTGGATAAATGAGTAGGGAGGAGTTGGGAGTAGGGAGGCATGCAGGGATGAAATCGGGAAGGCCAAAGTGCAATTGGAATTGCAGCTGCCAAGGGATGTGAAGGATAACAAGAAGGGTTTCTACAACTATATTAGCAGCAAGAGAATGATCGGGCAAAGTGTCTCCCTTACTGAATGGGGGAGGCAACCTAGTGACAGATGATGTGCAAAAGGTTGAAGTACTTGATGACACATTCACCTTAGTCTTCACAAGGTCAGCTCCTAGACTGCTGCACCTGGCAGCACAGTTTAGGGAGGAGGTGAGCAGCCAACAGCGGCGAAAGAACAGGTTGGGGACTATTTTTAAAAAAAAAAAGGTGGTTGTGTACAAATTCATGGGGCCAAATGTGATGCACCCAAGGGTCCTGAGAATGTTGACTGGCCATTGTCTTTGAAAAATTGTGGCAATCACAAAAGGTCCCAGACAGTTGGAAAAGGGCAGATACAGTGCCCATCTTTACGAAAGGGAAGGAGTGTCCAGGGGGAACTACAGACTGGTCAGCTTCACCTCAGTCCCTGGAGAAATCATGCAGCAGGTCCTCAAAGATTTCATTTTTAAGCACTTGGAGGAGAAGGTGATTAGTAAGTCAGCATGGATTCACCAACGGCAAGTCATATCTGACCAACCTGATTGCCTTCTGTGATGAGATAACTGGCTCTCTGAATGTGTCGAGAACAGTGGATGCCTTGACTTTAGCAGGGCTTTTGATACAGTCCCCTACAATATTCTTGCAAGCAAGGTAAGGAAGTATGGGTTGGATGAATGGACTATAAAGTCATAGGCAGATTAATGCATGGGTCAACTGGGCACGAGCCCAGGGGCCCCTACCAATTTGAGGCTCCAGGATCCTCATCAGCAGGGAAGTGAAAGTGGGGGTTTAAACTGGGTGCAAATGCACTGGTCAGCTTTTACATTTATTTCCCTTGCTAACATAGTGAGGATGGCCCCGCCCCCAATGGGGCGGGGGGGGGGCAGGCTGGGAGTGCTGCTCTGTGCCATGCCTCTGCAGGTGTGCAGTCATGCCAGGGGGAGGCTTGGGGGGCTATACCCCCCAAAATTCACCTTAGCCCCCTGTAGCCACCTCTCCCAGTGCTGCCACCCACCTGCAGAGACATGGTGCTCCCGGCCTGAGCCAACCAAAGCCCCGTGCGTGTGCATGTCCGCATGGATACAACTGGGCATCAGCTTCCGGCCAGTCAGTACAACAGGGCTGGTGGGGATCAAGACGGAGCCGCGAACAGCTTGTGGCAGGGGGGTGGGGGCTGCCTCGGAGTGACTGGGGGTGGGGAAAAGTGCGTGTGTGCATCTCTGTGCATGTGTCTGCTTGTGTGTGTGTGCGCGCATCTCTATGCGTTTGTGCATCTGCATTTGTGTGCATGTGTGTGCATCTGTTTCTGTGTCTGTGCACCTGTGTACATGTGTGAGCGTGTGCATGTATCTGTTTATTGCAGGGAGAGTGTGTTTGTGTGTCCATGTGCAGTGTGCGAGTGAGAGTAGAGTGCATGCTCGTCTGTGCACACCTGTGTATGTTTGGTTATAATGGGGGAGGGGTGGGGAGCAGGGAGAAGATGGGGGCATGTGCCCCTCCACCCCCAGCCCAACAGGGTCTACGCACCCTCCCCTGCCAGCACCAGGACCCCCCCCCCGCGTGCAGTCTAGCTCCCATGCAGTGAGGGAGCCTCCAATTTTATGTTTGCCCAGGACCCCAGTATACCTTAATCCTCCTCTGTATAAGGTGCATAGAAAACTGGCTGAATCATTGCGCTTGAAGGGTAGTAATTAATAGCTTAGTGCCTAGCTGGCAGTCGGTATCAAGTGGAGTGACCTAGGGGTCAGTCCTGGGGCCAGTTCTGTTCCTGGGGCCTGTTTTGTTCCATATCTTCATCAACAACCTGGAAGATGGGATGGAGTATATTCTCAGCAAATTTGCAGATGACACCAAGCTGGGGGGGAGTAGTAGATCTATTGGAGGGTAGGGCTAGGATACATAGTGACCTAGACAAATTGGAGGTTTGGGCCAAAAGAAATCTCATGAGGTTCAACAAGGACAAGTACAAAGTCCTGCATTTGGGATGTACAAATGCAGGGGATTATTCCAGGCTGGGGACCTGCTGGCTAAGCAGCAGCTCTGCAGAAAAGGACCTGGGGGCTATAGTAGACAATAAGCTGAATATGAGACAACAGTGTACCCTTGTTGCAAAGAAGGATAGCATGTAGTCAAAAAACGAGGGAAAGTTAAGAGCTGGCATTTTTGAGGGGTGCCTTGTCTCATGAGAAATGCCACAAGTCTAAAAAGGTTGAGAACCACTGGGCTATAATTGTGGTGTATTGGGGAAGAGAATGTATTGTGCTGTATACAATTTACTAGGTAATATTTTAGCATAATAAAATAAGAGTTGGCCTAGGTAGACTTGCAGATTTTGGCAGTTTAGTTGCTTAAAAAAAACCAAAACAAATTCTTTTTTTGGATGCTACACTTTTTTTTTTAAATGGAAAGGTATTGTGGGATACATGTCTGTCTATTTTACTTATGAAACTTGCTCTGTTGTTATGAGTTACAAGCAATGGAATAAACTTTAGTTAAAAAAAAAAAAAGACTACTGAAGAGATAATGAAGGGAAAAGAGAGATGATGAAGAAAATAAAAATAAAGCCAATGCATAATTCTCAGGTCTTCTTCATTTAGCTTTTTAAAAATGGAAGTAAACAAATACTCTACACTTTTTTTTGTAATAAAGTATTCTCTATCATTTTCTAAGTGAGTAATACTTTATACGAAGAACCCATTCTGGCTGAATCATGGAAGGAATTTAAATGGTGTCCATTTTAAAATAAGTGATTTTATTTTTAGAGCACTCTTATATTTTTCCATCCTGGCACTCGAGCAACGTTTGCAGGGGTGTGTTCTCATTTGGCAGCATGTGTGTGTGTGTGTGTGTGTGTGTTAAGTTTACAGTTCCAAAGTGTGCACCAAGAGAAGAATAAACCTTAACCTTTCTTGAAGATGACACACTATCCTACTGGTACGCTATTTACAGTAATATGCAACATTTACAAGCCAAAGAGATTATCTCACTCCTTGGGCTGATAGTGATGCTGTGATTGTATCCTAGTATATTTTGAATAAAATCGCTTTGAGCAAACTTTTGATTGTTTCTTGCTGATCAAATGTAAGTAAAATTTGGCAGATCAGAGATGCTTCAGTCTAAATCAGTGATTCTTAACCAGGATGTCACAGCACCCTGGGGTGCCTTGAGATACTTTTAATGGTGCTGGGGCAGGGTGTCACACAGTGTTAGTACTGTTAAGTTCACAAACATGATTCTCAGGATAAACCCAGTGATTTTCAAATAGAAATCCATCATTGTGGTCTTTTGAGTTCTTTGCAACAGAAAAGCTGCTTTGTTATTTTTCTGTAGACAAAAAAAACAAACAAAGTGAAAACTAAGATCTGACATCATCCAAGGGGTGCCTTAAGTCTGAAAAGGTAGAGAATCACTGGTCTAAATAATATTTAATAACTGACTTTTAAAAAAGAAAAACTGACTATCAAACAGCATAACTTTTTGTAAAACTAATTGGTAAAAATGGGCTGCTTTTTGAGCTTGGCATGTATAAATGGAGCCAAAAACTTATACATATCCATGTAAATGGTGCTATCTGCCAGCTTTATTTCTGAGGCCATTGTTCTCTTTAAGTAGAATACAGAGGTATAAGACCAGGAGAAAGAGAATGTTTGCTAATAATAGTGCTTTTTAATTAGATGCATTGATTCATAATACAAATACCTATATCCATTAGGATTGTTAACAGCTGAGTGGTGTGATAATTATTTTTTTTTGAGGAGGAGGAGGAGGAGATTTCAGTCGCTTAGGGGATGCCTCCTTGAGATGTGCTTTGTTGCAGCTGTATAATGTGTCCACTCTTTAAAATGAGAAATGCATTATTGATAAATTAGTGAAAATTTATTTTCTCTGATCAACCACCTTGATCTGTGGTCTTTTAAGCAGGGCTACATCTGGTCAATATTATTTTTCAGTCAAAATATAGAATGGTGCCAAGGTAAGTCTATAATTCAGACCTATAATTATATTTAGGATAGTGGGAAGGTGCAACAAATAAGAAATTAGAATGCCTTTTACTGAAATTTGAGTCTGTTGATGACTTAATGTTTTTAACAGCAGCTTCCAAAGTACTCCCAGTCTGTGGATAGCTTTTATATTATTTTAATCTATAACGTGGATCTTCTTAACAGGCACTTATGGAGCTAATTCTGCAGCTGGTGTCTATGCAATTTATTATTATTATTATTTAGTGTAGGCAGTGGTTTAGGTACTGTATTAAATGCAAACACCATCTTTGCCACAAAAGGGAGACAATTTGGAAGGGCTGAGACAGATCAAATGTTTCACAGAAATATAGAGTTGGAAGGGATATGAAAAGGTGCATCTTTCATAATGTTTTTTTTTTCACCCCAATCCTTTTTCTTTCCTCTTAAGTCGCAACATTTCTAAACTTCTTTTGCATTGTGTTGCTCACCTGGACTCCAATTTCTCTGCATCTATCTAGTGTGGTGCCCAAAACTGCATTCTCTGCTACAGCTGACACCTTGCCAGTATTTGGTAAGGTGGAATACTTACGCAATGTTCATTTTTAATATATACTAGAGCAAAGTCTTTTGCAGCAGCATTGTGGTGTCGGCTTGTTCAATGTGCACTGTAGGTCCAGGTCCTTTTCTGCAGTATTGCTACCCATCCAATTTGTTTCCTGTTTTTGTACTTGCACTTTTTATTTTGCACTCCAGAGTACCGAAGGAGCCTCTGGGGCCAACAAATCCACCCCTTGCATTCACAGGCAATCATTTATCCAGGCCCTCACACACACCACCTCCACAAAGCACCTTATGAAAACAAGACCAAAGTCACCCTACAATATACCCTATCTAAAAGGAGGAGGGGAATAAAAGGGCACCGTTAAAGCAGTGCACCAGCAATGGCAGAGAAGTTATTCAGGTAATATATATTCAAAGCCTCCACAGTCCTTGACAGCCTGACCTGTGAGGAAAAAATCTTTTGGATCCCAAATCTGGTGATTGTGTATAACATTGACTGGAAAAACAAGATCTTCCAGTCGGGCACCTGAGAGGTTCCTAAGTACTTGTAGGAGCATCAGTTCTTATCAGCCTGATCTACTTGTAGCTGTGGCCTTTGTCCAGTGTTTCAGAGAGAGGTTCAAAAAGCAAACAAATAATAATAATAAAAAGTCCCAAACACCTCAGAAGTTAGAAAAGCATTAATGTCTATATTGAATGTTTTCCTGTTTTCAAATTATTTCTCTGATTGTACAAGATCAACTTTTAATTCTAATTCCATCTTCAGATGTACTTACAACCCCCTCCAGCATGGTGTCATTTGCAGATTTAAGAAGTGTGTTCTTGTTCAGTCATTCAATTGGGCTAGTTCAGAGCACTTGGAACCCCACCTGAAACATTCTGCTTGTTATAAAGCAAACTATTGCTAACTAGTATTAGGCATGCTGTATTAGCTAGTTGTACACTCATCTTGGTGATTTCATCTGGACAGTTTTCCCTTGGGTTTTTAGGGGAATGTTATGTGTGAGAATGTCAAAAGCTTTACTAAGGTTAAACCATTTACTGCTTCCTCCTTCTCTAGTAGGCCAGATGCCTTTGTCAAAAGAAGGAAATTAGATTGCTTTGATACAGCTTGTCTGAAATACACTGGAAATCCCAGTCTGGTGATTACAATTATTTTTCAGTTGGTTTGCATTTGTGGACCTTGAAGAAGTGGATCTTCAGGGGAGACTTGAATAAAGGGAAGATGTGGGTACTTTGTCCAGTAAGACAATGAGAGAATGCAGCATAAGAGAAGGAAATAGTGAAGGAGCAGTGAGCTTGTCATATTGTCCCAAGAAAAGAACCACAGAAGGACAACAGCTGTTCACGTAAGATTTGTGCACTTCCAAGTAATTTTTTTTTAAACCTTTTGTAAAGTTGGAACCCAGAGGTCACCAGAGCAAAGCTTCTAGTAAACTGATTCTCAGAGAGGGTGCCATGAGATCCTTTAATGCAGAGGTGTCAAACACAGTCTGCAGCCAGATCTGGTCCATGAAGTACTATGATCTGGTCTTGGGCTGACCCTACATACCATATGCAGAGCTGGGGTCCTGCACATAACACCAAGTTGGTCTAGAGAGTACACCACATGTGGCACCCGCACCAAGACAGCCCTGAGTGCTGGCTCTGGAGCTGGTCCATACAGCCCACACCTTACACTCTCCATACTGTGTACAGCACCCACAGTGCTGAATCCAGCCCATGAGCCGCACGCAGCACAAGACCTGAAGTGGGGCTGGTGTATGATCTGGATCTGGCCCATAGACCAAGCCAGCAACCACCATCCAGTCCACAGGGCTGAATGAGTTTGACATCCTTGCTTTAAAGGGTGATGCAGGGTGCTGCACAATATCGGTAGTTAGGTGTGCCAATCACCTACACATGATTCAAAAGAAAAATCCAGATATTTCAAATAGGAATCCACAGTATCAAAAATATTCTGATTGCTTGTGGTTATTCGGAGTTCTTTACTACAACAAGAAAAAAGTTCTTTCTTCTGTAGTTAAAAAATGAGTGACGGTTGAGAGCTGGCATTTTTCAAGAGTGCCTTAAATCTAAAAAAGGTTGAGAACCACTACTCTAGCATATTGATTGCATCATATTGTCATCTCAGTGAGTGATGTTAAATAACAGGCCCTATCAAGAAAACAGTGTGCTTGGTAAGAGCTATTTTCACAGTTCTGCCTTCATTTTGGGCCCATGTGCCTTATGAAATGCCCCTGACCCCCCCCCCCCCCCCCCCCCCCCCATCTTTGGCCAACGGGTTACCACAAAAGAGTGTCCTGATGTGGTTCAGTTTTGTTTGCATAGCTGGATCGAACCACGTCCTAATTTCACTGCACAGTAGATCAGCAGTATCTAAACAACTGGGTACCCACTGTAGTTATTTTTCATAACATAAAAACAGGCCTTTGGTCTACTTCTGGGGCAGCAGTGGCAGAAAAGCTCAAACCAATTCTCCTACGGAAGGCTGGGAGAGCAGCTTGAGGGTTCATGTTTCTCCTTACCCAATAGAGAGTGATCCCAAAACCTGATCACAAAGCTATTTGAAGGAAAAAGAACAGGTCCCATAGTCCCAGTGGGAGGTTCAACTAACCTGTGTATATTAGCAGGCACTCCTCAGTTTTTCTAGTGCTTCAGATTCAGGCCTCTGAGGTAAGGTGCTAGACCTTAGGGCTATTCTACCCTAGAAAATATGGTGCTATAAGATACATTCCAGCTTCCTACCCCAAAAGGCAACCTAAAATTAAGGTGCATCTTATGAATTGAAGCTTTGTAATGAAAACAAACAAACAAAAAAAAGAAATTGAAATACATAAATTGCCCTCAGCTATTTCTACAATCAAATGAATATTTAAAAACTTTCCCCCAGAACGTTATCCTCCTTTGGGGGTGAGTCATGCACTTTGGGAAATTCAGTAACTTACTAAAAATGTACATTTCTATTTAATCATGATATTAACAACATGGCACATGTCTTTTTTAAAAATATGTAAGTAATGGCTAGGGAATGCTACTAGAATGAAACTCAGGCCAATCTGAGACCAGACAATAATAAGGTTATAGTGTATTAATGATTACCTCTTTCTGTCATAAGTAAAAGACGCTAAAACATCTCTTATTTTGACTAGTCAAGATGTTGCTTAATGATGAGGTAATTCATTTCTGAATTAAATTTAATTACATTTAATTCAGAAATGAAGGGAAGACTTAACAAGCATCTATAAGTTTGTTTTTTTTTTTCTATTTTTCTGGAAATTTAAACAATGGCTATGTAACACAGTAAAATGGAGATGGAAATGTTCTTCTGTCTAAGGACATATAACCAGCATTAACAGGTAATAATTCATAGGGCTGTGCGAAATTTCGCTGCGTGTTTTAATTTCAAAGCTGTATCGATGCGTTTCAAGCTTGAAATGGAGAAATCGAAGCAAAACAAAACAAAAGCCTTGAAACAGCTTCAGAGCAAAACAAGCGCACCCAAAACATTTAGAAACATTTCAAGTTTTGAAGCCGGGCTTACTTGGCTCCAGCGCTGGTCCCAGCCGGCAGCAGCAGCCTCCTGTCATCTGGTGCAGATCTGGGGGCTGTGCCTCATGGGAGGATTCTGGCACAGCCCCCAGCCCTCCCGGGGATACGAGCCCCTGGATCTGCAGGCTGGATGACAGCATGCTGTTGCTGCTGGCTGGGACCAGCTGCAGCACCAATCTTCCCAGTGCTCGGCATGGGCTTTGCCCAGCCCTGATCCTAGGCGGCAGCAGCAGCCTTCTGTCATCTGGCAGGCAAATCAGGGGCCTGACCCCTGGGAGGAGTCTGGCATAGCTGCACAGCCCTCCCAGGGGTGCAGGCCCCTGGATCTGTGGGCCGAATGACAGGAGGCTCCCGCTGTTGGCAAGTGACAAGAGTTTTGCTTGTCAATACCTTGAGGTGCAGTTATCCAGGAACCTCTGCATCTATCCTCTTGAGACTTGGCGGGCTTCATGGCCTCAGAAGGGGCTACCATCCCAGCAAGTTTCATTGGAATCAGGCAAGAAATTACAAAGTTATAGGCCATTTTGTGCTTCTCCATTATAGCCTACAGGCAAGATGTTGAAACAGCGTCGAAACAGTGGAACAGTTTCCACGAAATGAAACAGAACATTGCTTTCAAAACTAAATGAAACTTGAAACAAAACACTGTTCAGTTGAAATGTTGAAATGGAAGTTGAAGTGGAATGGTGCTGTTTCGCACAGCCCTAACAATTAAAATGAATACAAATTTAACTGTAGCAGCACCTATTGTATCCTGGCAGGATACTACCATTATCTCTTTTCAAGTGTAAAATGCTTAATTTACAGTACTTGGGGTAAGTTTATACTGGACATTGAGGCTGGGTTTGAAAGTCAAATATGATATAACCTTCTAGGATGAAAGTACCCATATTATATAATACATTTGGACATTGCACAGCGTAATGGCTTTCAGTTCTCTTGGTTTTGCTGTGGACTTGTCTGGTATCAGGCTAGTCAAACAACTTTCTTGTGAGGGTTGCCTTACCTGTGATGCAGAGATTTAGAATTGATATGCTTCTTCGAGGATGGCCTAGAGATTTACTGACTGTACAGCGTTAACTATACTAGTGGAACATAACCCTAATGAGTAAGAGACTGACAAAGTGACATACTGCTGGCATCCTAGCAATGCATATTTCTTGTATCGTATACTATAGCAGCTGCTTGAAACCCAGAGGTGTAGGCATGTATCTTCTAAGTTAGCAGAAAAGCAGGATTGGACCTTTGCAGTAATTAATTCATCATAGTTGGTGAGGCCATCCAGTAGAGGGCAGTGGTACCATCCTAACTGTGGTTATAAACATGTCCATTGCTTTTAAACATTACCATGGTGCAGCCAATGACATATGAAGCATCCTAGAATTAATACAGCTTCCTGTAGGGTTAGGCTAATGGCATTTAGGGATCAGCCAGTAATGTACACTACCTTCTCTTGATTGATTGAATTAGGCTCTTAGTCTGCCTTAGAGCTGTGTTTAACTAAACATTTGTAACAGTTCCTACAACAACAGGGTCTTTGTGTGCTCCCATAGTCCTGAGACAGTTAAGAATTCCTATCAGCGTGTCTGAAGAAGGATGAACAAACTGATCATCTCCACATTTTGAAGAAAAGGAAGTGCAGTGATGCTGGTTCTTTTAATTTGGGTGTGAATAGTTTTAAGAACGTACGTGCCATACTGGGTCAGACCAATGGCCCATCTAGCCCAGTATCCCGTCTCCAACAGTAGCAAAAATGGATGCTTTGGAGGGAAAGCACTCAACCAGATATCTAGAGCGATCTGTTCCATATCCTTCTTGGCATCCACCATTATTGGTTCAGAGACATTAGAGGAAACCTCTCCAACCATTCTGTTCAACACCTATTAATAGATCTATCATCCATGAATTTTGTCTAGTCCCTTTTTGAACCTGGCTATACTATCTGTCTCTACTACCTCCCATGCCAGTGACTTCCACAAATAAACTACATATTGTGTAAAACAAAACCAAACCAAATAAAAAGCTTTTAGTTTGAAACCTGTCTCCTAATTTCAGTGGGTGTGTCCCTAGTTCCAGTATTCTGGGATTTGGTGAATGACACTTCCATCTTCACTTTATCCACACTCTTCATGATTTTACTGACCTATATCATATCCTCCTGCAGCATCCTCCTTTCCAAACTGAAGAGTCCTAGCCTTCTTAGTTTCTCCTGGTATTGTGACTGCTCATTTTGGTTGCCCTTCTCTATACCTCTTCTAATTCTATTACATCTTTTTGGAGAGAGAGAAAGCAGAACTGTGCATAGTATTTAAGGTGTGGGGATGCTATGGATTTTTATAATGGCATGATGATATTCTCCATTTTGTTTTCAGTTCCCTTCCTAATGATACCCAACATCTTATTCAAGCAGCAAGGATATCTTAGGGTGATATCTAACTTTTATTGGACAAACTTTTTAGTTGGGATGAAGTTAGACAAGCTTTCAAATGTAAGGCATTCTTTATCAGGTCTTAGATCCCTGCAGGACCCCACTTTTGACCTCTCTCCATCCTGAAGAGACCATTTAGCTGTACCCTTTGTTTCCTACCTTCCAACTAGCTGTCAATCCATGAAAGAGCCTTCCCTCCAATCCCATGGCAACACAGGTTTTGTTTTGTTTTTTGTAAAGCTTTTGGTGAAGGATCTTGTTGAAAGCTTTTTGAAACCTGAATATATTACATTAACTGGATCCCCCTTGTCCACATGCTTGTTAATGCAAAGAACTCCAGGAGCTTAATGAGGCAGGATTTCCCTTTACAAAAACTATGCTGACTGTTCCCCAGCAGATCACATTTATCCATGTGACAACTAATTTTATTCTTTATTATAGATTCTGCTGATTACCACTGGCTCTGTAGTTCCCAGGATCACTTTTGGAGCCCTTTCTGGAGATAGATAGGTTGTCAACATAACACCCATCCGTCTGCTGGCACAGAAGCCATTTGTAATAGGTTACATACTAATGCCAACAGTTCTGCAATTTTACCTTTGACCTCCCTCAACTCTCAGGTGAATGTCATCCAGTCCTGGGGATTTACTAGTGTTTATCCATTTTGTTCTAAAATCTCTGTTATCACTTCAGTGTGGGCCAGCTCTTTAGACCGATCTACTAGGAAGGATTGGTTTGCCATGGAAATTCTCTCGATAACTTCTGCAGTAAAACCTTATGCAAAGAATTCTCTAAGCTTCTCTGCATCCATGAGGGCACCTTTTATACCTTGACCATCTAATGATCCCACTGATTTTTCTTGTTGGCTTCCTGCTTCTGATATATTTTTAAAAGTTGTTTTTTTGTTTTTTTTAAAATTATTATTAACTTACACATCTTTTGCTAAATGCTCTTCAAATTCTTTTTTTGGCCTGCCTAATATTGCTTTTACACTTGACCTGCCAGAGTTTGAGAGCTTGTTTTCCTCATTTGGACACACCCTTTTTGAAGGATGCCTTTTTGCTTCAAATGGCTTCCTTAACTCTGCTATTAAAGCATGTAAAGGTTTCATTGGGCTGCTTGGTACAATGGGGATTAGGCATGGTGTGCTGAACCCTGCAATTTTGTGCCCTGAAACGAATGCTGCCACAGTTCAGGTTGGAGCAGGAGCCCACCTGAGCTATGCTTACACCAGGGGGGTGCCTCATCTGCCTGACAGCAGGATCCTCTAGACTGAGTGGGCTGTAAGCAGCACTGAAGTCTCTGCCTCTGGCATCCTAGCTGCAGTGACCAGCCCTGCAGCTATCTAGCTTCACAGCTGGGCAGCATTATCTCTACCAGTCTATATGTGGTAAGCAGGCTGGGCAGCCTTTTCTCTCAGACTCCTTATGTGATATGGGCTGAGGGGTCTTGGTTGCCTTCAAATTAACCTTGGCAAGGCAGCCAAGGCTCTTGGAGTCTGGACCTTGGGCAGGTTACAGCAGCAAGCTATTTTGGCATTCCTCCCTTGTTGGCCTGGCAGCTTTGCAGTAAAAAGGGCCAGGCCTCGGGTACTGCTTGGTGCCCCAGCCACATTGTGCCCAAACCCATCCTCCCAGATACTCAGTGCTTAGAAAGAAACAGACCGGAATCCGGGGCTCAGCAGGCCGTACCCACCCTTCTGGCTGCCTTGGCCTAAGTTCCTCAGAGTTTTGCATCCTGTTACTATTTTTCAAAGGTGGAGGTGGCTGACCTCTCGCCCGTACCGCACAAGGTGTCTGAGACAGAAGGGTGCCTGTTCTGCTGCCCTGGGGGCTGTGGATGCTGCCTTGGAGGGGGAGACGCAAGGTCAGGGCTTCCCTGCATTGTTCTCTAGCCTCCTCCAGCTGAGCCCTCTCTAGTGCAGCCCTGTATTCATTTTGATTGTTTACTTTTTGGGCCGCTGTGCCCCACCCGGGCCGTGCCCACACAGGCTGGGAGAGAGCTGGCCTCCACCCGCGGTGTTTGGTGGCTCTGGGCCAGGGCGCAGCTGCAAGGCAGCCGAGTCCGTGCAGGGCGGCCCTGTGTGGGCAGAGCTGCCAGCCTGGGGGCAGCTGGAGGGGTCTAGTTTTCTGTTGTGGGATACAAGCTTGGCTCAGGTGGCGCTTGACCAGTGGCAGCTGGCAGGCTCCGGGGCTGGGGGCTGTGTCAGCCGGAGCCCAGTCGCCCGGGCCTTTCCGCGGCACACGCCACTTTCTGCCTCCTGGCTGCGGGAAGCCGACGGGGCGGG
>NW_005842124.1:1678133-1696384 GCF_000455745.1 Alligator sinensis
CCCTGTCCCCCCAGGGCGGGGAGCCCCTGCCGCCCTCCCTCCCCGGCGGGCGCGGGCGCCGGGACCGGTGCCGCCGGCGCAGACCCCCGGGCCTGCGGAGTTGTGACACGTGTTCAAGCACTAACTTGGAGGCGGGTTGCCTCTCTGGAGCGCTGCGTAGCCGTTTTTAGCGTGGGATCACGACCCGGCGCAGGTGGCCTGTCTTAATGCCTTGTGTGCCTCGCCGCTGCGTTGCATGATCGTGGCTCGGGGGTCCAGGTTGTCCCCGTCTTGGTCGAGAGGTGCAAGGAGTGGGAGCTGGTGGCGGAGGGGATGTCTTTTATTAGACCAGCCAGATTTTTGCAAAAAATGGCTTTGCACTTGTGGCTGGTGCGAATGTGTTGCCCGATTCACCAGTCAGTTGTGTGATAATTACTCTGCACGTGTGGGTAGTTCGAATTTATTGCACGATTCACTAGTGAATGGTGTACACTGATAATACCTTTGCACATGAGGCTGGTTTAAAGTGTCATGGGATTCACTAGTGAATTGTGTGATATGTGTAACAAGTAGCAGGGGCCCCAGATATGGTAAGTTATAAAGTGACTGATGCTAATGTATGGGGCGTGCTGCACACTTCATGAGTCAGTTGCCCAATGAATATAGACCCTCCACACTTACAAAGTAAGACAAGTGCAATGTAATTATCATAGTTAACTGGTTCATCCTGCAATGAACTAGACCAGCCACAAGTGCAATGCAATTATCACACGATAAAAATGACTATCCAGCTATAAAAAAGAGGCAACCAGTGCTTGAAAATGTGCAACAACTCTACAGCTGGTTTCTATGCAGCTTTAATTTGAACGTGTAGCAGGGCCCTACGTTGCAGAAACAGGTTTTAAAGAGAGATTTGAATGAGGAGTAATTTTGGCAAAAGGGTAGAGATCAGTTCCATTCATAGGCGGTATTATGCAGGGGGAAGGTAAAGTTAAGAGTGGGTATAAAGAACAGGGCATAAAGACTAGTATCAGCAGTGGAAGGAGGAAAAAGGAGTGTGAGATTAGGACACAATGGCTGTCATATATAAAGGAGGATCTGGCCTTGAACTGAGATAGTGAAACTTGATGTGGCACGCAAGGCAGGACTAATGAAGGGCCATGCATCTGTTTCATATTTGAACAAAGAAGAATATGTCTCCCCAAATCTGTACATTGGCAAGCCAAAAAACAAACACCCACAGTGTATGCTCCAGCCCTGCGCACAATTCTCATTGACGGTAATTAGAGCTTCTCAAAGGATCAAATATAACATGTAGCTCTGGGATTTATTTATGTTAGAATAAGTGCAAGTGTCTATGTTGACTATAAAAGTAATATTACTATATTCACAATGCCAAGGTAGAACCTTTTGTATGCTTTCAGAACCTGGTTATTTTCAGGCAGCTTGAAAAGACATGTTGTTATTGCAGCTGCCAACTAAAATGGGGTTCTTCTGCCTTTATTTTATTAGTACAAAAGTAAGTTAAGGTTGTGTGCTTCTTTCTTTCCTGCTTAAGTGATGCAGACATTTGAGGCAGAAAAGGAGTAATAGAGTAACCCATTAAATCAAAATCAAAACCAGAGTGTAGTAGTGTATATGTTTATAATTGATCTATGTTCTTAGTGAGTGAGAGGATTACCAATACCTAAATGCTGGGAAATTGCTATTTTTGATCAAAATCAAATAGTTTTTTGTCTTATTAAGGTACTGTGAGCTGAAATACATAATATTGACAATTGTATGTGGCTTTAATTTGCATGTGCATTTGAGTATAATTAGCACAATTTTGTACAATGAGGAATTTATTTGCAAATTTCTATTGTTTGTACACATAGCTTTGATTTGGATTTGAACATTTGTCTCTCTGTCTACACCAGAAGAATTGATCATCATATAACATTAAAATAAAAATAGTATATTTAAAGTAGGTGCCAGATTAGATGCAAAACAAGGGGTGATTAAGGTAATACCTAAACTTCCTTGGGTTTTCACTTCTCGATACCACCTGCTTGCTGATCTTTCACTCCTTTAATTTCTGAATGGTTCTTATAAACACCCAATTTGAGTTGGTGTAATAAAAGATCAGATTTACCAACATTGTCTGCCTGTGTCCTTAGACTGACATGGCCACAAACTATGCCCTTATGAACACCCTGAACATTTTTCAGATCCCCTTTCACAGGCTTTTTCAAAGTTATACTTGATAGTTAAAAAAATGTCTATAAATTATGCACTGCTGACTGCTTGATTATGTGAATTAGTCTGAGCATCTCTAAAATGGACACTGAAAACAATTGAATAGGAAGGTGCATACACTCCTATCTATTATAGAAAGAGGAAACTTAAAATACTTCCCACTACCTCCTTCCCAAAAGAATCTGCTTTCTCTAAATCATGTCTGATGACATTCCTAACAAAAAACTTTGTACTTCTGATGGCTTTTCCCTGCTAATGTAATGATGGGAAAGTGCAACTGGAGTGTGTTCTGCCTCTTACATTACTACCATAATTGTTTAAGCAGGTTTTGATAGCAGAAGCTTTTTACTGGCAACTGCGTGAATAAAACAGCAGCAACAACAGTAAAAACAAACAAACAAAAAAACCCCCAACATCACACTTTGATATTTGGAGCCTGGGTTGAATTTGGGAGAGTTGATGGTGGAAAAAACTTTCTACAAATAAACTATGCAAATTTTGGCTTGGAGTCCACGATTGTTGATAAAAGTTAAGCTATACCATGCCAATGTTATGTCACTTCCCAGAGTCCTGCTGCATTCTAAGGAAGATAGTGGGCAGAGTTATCAATCAGATTAATCTGGTGCAGTTCATAACTGAATGTGTATGCTGGGAGAGGAGGGGAGCCAGCTCTGGCTCTTCCTGTGGAGCTTTCAAACTTTCCCTTGCAGAGCTCAGGTGCTCCCTGTGAAAAGAAAAGGGAAAATTGTTTCTGAAGAAGTGATAAATGGGGAGGAAGGTTGCTCAAGGACTTCGAAAAAATTACTGGAATTGCTCAAGGATTTTGAAAAAAAAAAAAAGGAAATTTCTCATAGATTTCATAGATATTAGGACTAGAAGGGACCTTGGAAGATCATCAAGTCCAGCCCCCTGCCTGAAGGGCAGGAAGTCAGCTGGGGTCATAGGATCCCAGCAAGATAAGCATCCAATTTACTCTTGAAGGTGTTCAATGTAGGTGCTTGAACCACCTCTGATGGCAGGCTGTTTCAGACCTTGGGGGCTCGGGCAGTAAAGCAATTCTTATGTCCAGCCTGAATCGGTCTTGCAGTAGTTTGTAACCGTTCGACCTCGTCATCCCTTGGGGCACTTTGGTGAACAAATGTTCCCCCAGATACTGGTGGTCACCCCTGATAAACTTATAGGTGGGCATCAGATTACCCCTGAGCCTGTGCTTTTCCAGGGTAAAGAGCCTCGTAGCTCTCAGCCTGTCGTCGTAAGGTCTGTGTTCCTGACCTTTGATCATGCGCGTGGCTCTTTTCTGGACTCTCAAGCTTCTCCACATCCTTTTTGAATTGTAGAGCCCCAAACTGGACACAGTACTCCAGCTGCAGCCTCACCAAGGCCGAGTACAAGGGGAGAATGATGTCCCGGGATTTGCTTGAGAAGCATCTATGGATGCAAACCAGCATTTTGGTCGCTTTACTAGCCGCAGCATCACATCGCAGGGTCACGTTCATCTTGTGGTCAATGATGACCCCCAAGTCTCTTTCTTCCGTAGTGCTAGCCAACATAGCACCTCCTGTCTTGTGGTGTGGATGCTTTGCCCCAAAGTTTGGTGTCATCAGCGAACTTGGCCAGTCCACTTCTGACTCCAATGTCCACATCATTAATGAAGATGTTGAACAATGTGTCCAAGGACAGAGCCTTGGGGGACCCCACTGGTCACAGGGCACCATGACGATTGACTTCCATCAATTACTACCCTCTGGGTCTGACTACGGAGCTAGTTTCCCAGCCAGCGGATTGCGGTGGACCCAAGGCCACAATTGGCCAGTTTCACCAAGAGTTGATCATGAGATACCAGATCGAAGGCTTTTTTGAAGTCAAGGTTTATGACATCAATCTTTTCTCCCTTGTCCAGGTCATAGGTCACCTGGTCGTAGAAGGAAATGAGATTGGTCAAGCAAGACCTACCCGCAACAAGCCCGTGCTGGCTATCCTTCAGGTTGTTGGCGTCAGCCAGTCCATTCTAGGCAACAATCTTTTAATTTACAGTAATAAATAAAAAATCTATGACTTCAGCCAAAAGAGAACCTTAAGAAAAAATGTGTGCATTTCAGAAAATTAATTTTCCTAGGAATCCAAAAATAATACATTATAATAATATATTCTATTTTATGGATTACCTACATATTTGCATTTATGCAAATATATACGTGAAGTAGTTTGGAGCAAAGTTAAGGTTGCCCCCAGTTATCCTCAGAACAATGGGGAACTCTGAGACAACCTTATATCTCCATAACAAACCAAGATATACTTCTGGGTCTCCTGATTTAGACAACAGCATTTACAAGGCATCTTTCATATTCTTCAGAAAGATGAACGGCAAATGACAGTAGTGTCATTAGAAAGTCAGTTACTGCTCTTGCTATAGAAACCTTCTAGATTTTTTTTATTCCTGCAGTTATAACACTTATGAAGAAAAGGCAAAGTCTAAAGAGACAATGAAACCATTATCACTCAGCATTAAACTATATGTCGGGATCTATTTTTGATTCAGTTATCCAGTATTCTAGAGGTGCAGACTATACCTTCTGCTTATGACTGTGAATTTTGTGGAGCTGCTATAAAGTAGGAAAGATGGGGGTTGATGTACAATTATTGCTCCTGTATAATGGCTTCTTAGTGTTTCAAAGGTATTCATAGGTAGACTGGTGATTTCTAAAAATTTGTTAGGAAAAATTTTCAAAAATTAACACTGCTTCCAAAATTAGCACTAAAGGAGTAAGGAAGGTGAAAGTGGAGCCTGATGATGCTAAGAGAACAAAATCTAGTTTGTTTCTTTGACCTTAACTCTATTCTTGTTTGTTCTTTCTCTTAAAGCTAACATTATACTTTTATTTAATTTTCAGCTTGTTTGTATTGGTATGTTTTGTTTTTTGATTAAAACTTCTGTGTTCTATTTGAAGGTACATGTAATAAATTTTGTCAATGTTAAGAGTATTTTTTTGCCTAGGGATCTGTCCTTATATAATTATTTTTGGTTTAAGAAAGCAATACACTAAGTATTAAGAGTCTTTATTTTTTTAATGCTTTATGAAATATTTTCTCTGTAGTTATGGCATTAGCTCATTAAAGAAATAGGATAGGAGTGAACTGGGTAAGGTTCTTTCAGAAGTAGTCTGACTTCTCTTTTTATTTTTGTTTTGCATTGAAATTGAGGGATATTTTGAAGGAAGCTTTTAGTTGAGTTTCTGCAGTTCTCAAAAACAAACCAGTCTAGAATGAGGTGATCAAGACCTATGCAAACTGCTTCATTATACAGTTATAGGTAAGGGATTATTTTACCTTTCCCTGGGTGTGTCTACTCAAAATGTTTATTGAAGAGTTGACTAGCTCTGCAGTAAACATCTTGGCATCTATATGTACAGGGCTATTAGGCTGAAATAAATGAAAAAACTCCACAGCAGAGAGTAGCCAGTCCCTCCGAAGCACATTGAGCCAGGTCGGAGCATCCCTGGACTGGCATGCTGCCCTCCAGAGGTAGCCAGATCTGCTCCAACCCAGCTCACATGCTGTGTTCCCAGGCGTACGTTCAAATGGCACCCCTGGGAGCAGTAAACTCCGGCACAGCAGGTGCCAGAGTTTATTGCTCTACATTAATTGCACATACCCACTTTGAATAATATTAGAAGGAAGTAAATGAATGTGACAGTGAGCTGTTAGCTCTGTGTGTGTGCGTGCGTGCATGCGTGTGTGTCTGCACTGTTCATGATCTATATCCTCATAAAAATTAGAAGTATGACAAAGTCAAGAAAACCTTGGCTTTGAAGGTACAAATCTATGAATTTTGGAATGAAGTAGTTATTGCATGTTTGTTTTAACTGGCTAATTTTTTCGTTTCAGTGAATTATTTCAAAACTGTTAGTTTGGTCCAGGCTAAGCAACTGTGCATAAAAGAACATTCTGTACTGAATAAGAGCTGATGATCAAGAAACCTTAATAGATCCTTTTTTGTATACATATGTACACGCTGAATGAGAGTGGAGGGAAAATTATAATTTGGTTTGTTTGTTATATTAGTTGGAATAAAGCATTTCGGTGAGCATTATTTTGTTGGAAATGTTTAGCTTAGGAGCCCCACACTGGAGTCTCATCAGTTTGTCAAGGGTACTATGGAAGTACGAGACCAAGTAATTTTAAACCCCTCTTAGGGGTCATCCTATTGCTTTACGTTTGTATAATACTTATCAGTAGGAGGTCCCAGTCTGTGAATAGGCTTGATGAATGCTACTGTACTACAAGTAATGGTAAAACCGTATTACTAGCTGTGTATAGTAATTTGGTGGCTGAATTGTAGTGTGAGGATAATGGGGAGATGTATATGTCTGGCTCAGAGGATTGTTATAGAAAAAGTGCATATAAGTGCTGTCTCAAGAGCACACACCAACTGCTGAAACTTCCTTAGCCTGACGCAGGGTTTTTGAACCCAAAAGCTTGCTTAATAACTATTCTCCAACCATTTGGGTTGGTCTAATAAAAGATATCAGATTTACCCAAGTAACCTTGTCTATCTAAAGAGATCACATTTTATTCTACATGCAGTTTCAAAATCAAAGGAGGTATTAATTTCACATATTATCCTTTATGCTGTGCTGTATAGGCTGCAAGGCTCTAGAAAAGCTGGATGACCAGGGCCCCTGTTTTGTATTATGCATTTGGACAAAGAAGGCAGGCTGCTTGCATATACGAAGCTCTAAGTGCAATAGCACTGTGTGGATCTGGACCATTCTGCCAGCGTGATCACAGGGACCTAAATCCTCTGTTCACCTCCAGTTATATGTCCTTTCAAAGAACTGATTTGTGTGAAGGAAAAGGGTCAAAAACTGAATTTTGGGTCAGTCCACAGGATCAAGGCCTTTGACTTCTTCAGGTAAGGAGATGTGTCCTCTTTTATATTTAGGAAGCAGCTGTCAGATCATGACAGGTAAGAAACATATCTGGGACTTTTGGTGAATTTAAGTTAATTTAAATCAGTAGAGCCTGGTAGCATCGATGCTGTCATTACTGCAAACCAAAACTGTATCTGCTTTTTAATCAGACATTGCATGTAAGATTTGAACGTGTCACCCTACTTCATGCTGGTTAGGCCTCAGTTGGAACTCTGTGTCCAGTTTTGAGTGCCCCACTTTAAAAACATGTAGAACTGTTTTTGAACCGGGATACATGGTACTTTGCCAAGGGACATGTGCCTCAATTTGAATAATGGTGGTGGAGTTTCTGGTTAGTTGACCATGTTGAGTAGTGGTGTTGCTGTGTGTTGGTGATGGTGTCAATACAGGTTTCCCTCGATTTATGCGATGACCTTTTTTATACGGAAAATTCATTATATGCAAGGTAAATTCACTCCTATGCGATCGGCATAGGCACCCCTCCCTCCTCCCCCCCCCCAGCAGGTAAGTTTGTGGGGGAAGGGGAAAGGGCTGTGGGGCCAGGGCCCCACTCACCCCTGCTCCTGCTGGGAGCAGCTGCCTGCAGCTCCTGGGCTGCACCGTGCCCTGAACCCTCTGGGGCTCTCCTTGTCCTCACTCACCCCAGCTTCTAGGCTGCACTGTGTTGTGGTGCAGGCAGGTAGTGTCGGCTGTTCCCAGGTCTGCTGCAGCAGGAGCTGGAGTGAGTGGGGACAAGTGGAGCACCAGAGGGTTTGGAGCACGGTGTAGGCCAGCGGCTGTAGGCAGCTGGCATCAGCTGCTCCTGGGGTCACGGCAGAGGGGGCTGGAGTGAGTGGGGAGAAGTGGAGGCCTGGGGCTACAGCAGGGAGCAAAGTGGAGAGAACTGTAAGTGGGTTTGGGACAGGGGGGCATGGCTCTTGCTGCTCCATGCACCCTGGGAGGTTCTGTGGGCTGGGGGGCTGCGCCAGGCTCTTCCTGGGGGGCGTGCGCCTCCGGATCTGCGCATGGAATGAGAGCAGGCTGCTGCTGTGGCCTGCGGCAGTACCTGGCTTTTGGCGGCAGTGCTGGAAGGGCAGTTTGAGGGCCAATATGGTGAATTTTGGGATGGTAGCAGCCCCCCTCCCAGCGCCACTGCCCACCCTGAGCACTGGGAAGAGCCTGTTGCCGCAGCTGGCCCCAGCTTGCTCTTGTCCAGCGCACAGTGCCAAGGGCATCTGCCTCCTGAGAAGAGCCCGGCACAGCCCCTTGGCCTGCAGCCCTCTTGGGGTGTGTGTAGCAAGAGCTGCACCCTGTACCCCATACCCACTTACAGTTCCTTCCACTTTGCTCCCTGCTGCAGCCCTGGGAGCAGCCAACGGGCTGCGCTGCACCCCTCCCCTTGCCCTGTCCCTAATCCCAGCCTTACTCCTTCCCTCCCTCACCACCGTGGGAATGTATCCCCATTTCTTACATTATAAATTGGGTTCCCTTTATGCGAATTCGATTTATACACAGTTTTCCAGGAGTGCATATACCGCATAAATCGAGGAAAACCCATACTCTTTCTAAAGAGCGAACATGCAGAGACACTTTGGGTGTAGGACAGGTATAGCCAAAAACGTTTGAAAACCACTGATTCAGAGAAACTGGAAAGGGTTCTGAGGCAAACAACAATGATAAAAGGGTTGGAATACAAGGTGTGTGAGGAAAGGCTAAAGGAACTAAGTATGGAGAGGAGGAGATTATGGGGAGACATATGATGGACATTTTCAAATAACTGAAAGACTGCCATAAAGAAAATGTAGATAAATTATTCTTCCTTGCCATAGACTGCAGGACATGAGATAAAGCAGAGTTAGAGTAAATTCTAGGAAAAACATATTACCATATGAATGTTTGAAGAATGGAACAACTGCCTAGGGAAAGTGTGGAATCTCCTTCATTGAAGGCTTCAAGAAGAGCTTGGAGAAGCATCTGAGATGGCTTAGGAACAGCAAATCCTGTATCTGTGCATGGAGGGGTGGGGGAGAGAAGGGAAGTGGGACAGTGGACTAGATGACCCTTGAGGCGCCTTCCCACCCTGTAAACACAGTCAGTGCAATACAAATGATAATGATGGAAAATCTCTATAAAAAACATTTTAATAAAGCAGTGTGGCTGAATGAAAATCACTTTTGTTAAGCAGAATAAAGGTATTATTACTAGATTGTTTCCTGTGTACTTTGCCTTCTCTAAGTTCTCTAGTATGCATAAATTGGAAAAGTTTGATAATTAAAGTCTTTTCCATTAAATAGTATTGACTCAGTATCTCAACAACACCGATTTCCATTCATATTTTTCAGCTACAGATTTCCTTCTGCAGTTTTACAGTGTTAGAGGCAGCAGTGTTAAAAGAAAACTTGAGTATATGCATGTCTCGGTTGACTAGAGAAAAATAAATTGTGTGAGACCAGGGGAAATATCAATGGACAGAAATGATTGCATAAAAGCTGTTAACATAATTTTAACTTGTTTGTCTGTTTAGCGTGAGCCTCTCGGCCTTTTGGATAGGGCAGGATATACATTAACAAATCCATTAATAAGCATCAGAAATTTATGATCTTAATCACATTGGGTAGATTTGGGAAATGCAAATTCTATTTAAGTGGGGGAAACATTTTCAAAACTTCTGTTAGGTATATTTTATTATTTTAAAATGTTGTTAATGAGCACTGCTAAATTATATTCTATGGTGTCTTTCAATTACAACAATTATGAAATGCAGAGTTTTCCTATTATTTCCAGTAGCAGGATGGTGTAAATTGGTAACAATTTGGTAAACAACTTACACTTAGATCTTCAGCTGTACTGGACTAAATACATGTACACCAGGCTTTGTCATATGATGGTGCATCATAATGCACTTTCATGATGTTCATTACTGAGCTGAATCAAACTTGCATATAAAAAGGAATTCTTTGTAGCTTGATTCTGATTCTGTTGTAGCTAATGAGAGTTTGATTGGCAAAGCCTGAAACTGGAAAGTTTGCTGTTTTACATGCAAATGCTACCCATTTCTTTGCAGATGGCCCTATGGCATAGGGGAAGTGATGTAGTTCTGCTTTGTAGAGGGATGTTGTACGGATAATGCCAGGAAGCTATGCTGGTACAGTGTTTTTAGTGGCACTCAGTGCAATTATGTGTAATGCTATTTTTGTGTGTGTGTGTTGGGGGCAGGGGACAGTGGAGAATCTGCTACTTTGTGAAGCCACCAGTTTGTCTCCTCGAACATGAGTTATATGTTACTGTGTTATTAGTGACCTGGAAATCTAAGATATTCCTTAGGCTGAACCAGTTGTCCCAGAGCATCTTTGCTTCGGCTTCATGGCTTGGGTGAGGAAGGCCACTTCTCCGTTGCCCTTCCTCCACACTGTCTCCGCGCGCGCGTGTGCACTCACTCACTCACTCACTCGCTCACTCGCTCACTCGCTCAGTTCCAGCATTGAGCTGATTTAATTGCACTAAGCACTTGGGTTAGGGGAAGGATTTGGCTTATTTGTGTAAAACTTCTTCTAAACAAATCAGCACAAAAACAAATGCACAAATAAATGAAAAACAGAACTGTTTACTTACTATCATATGCTGATGTTAACAAGATCTTATGTGGGAAGCATAAAGAGAATCCAATAAGTACCCTTTTATTTCCAGGAAATGCAGTTATAAAATAGTGATTATCAGAAGGTTTGTTCCTAGAAAACCAGCAGTGCATTTTAAAGCAGTAGAACCAGCCTTGTCCCCAATATATACTGTTTTGATAAAGTCATGCCATTTGCAAGTTATGGTTATTTATTAGGTTATAAAAATATTAGCAGAATCACTTGATTTGACACCTTTTAACTTTACTGTAAGTAAATTTCAAATCCTAATGTTGAGTTATATTAATTCAGTCTATTCCTGAAAATACCAAGTTAGAAATTCAATAAAAACTGTGGATTGGTTTGTACATTGTTGTAAATTTTATGTTGGAAAGGTCATGAAATTCAAGATCTCTTTGCAACTGTAATAACTTAGCGTGGTCATTCATCTTTTCATTTTTTTTCAATTGCTAATCAAACCAACATTGGCCATTTAAGCTTCTCAGCTCTGCTAGGTAAGTAACTATCATTGCTCAGGGTAAACTGAAATTCAGATGACCTACATATTTATATTATTTATTGTCTGTCATCAGTATTATGCTAGACACTTTACAGGTGAGTATGAAGAGAACCACCATATCCCCAAACACCTGTAACAGGGGCCAGCAACCTATGAGCTGGATCTAGCCTGCAGACATGGGGCTTAGGTAGTGGGCACTTTCTCCCTGCTTCCGCAGAGAGAAATGATGGCAGCAGTTGCCAGGTCCTAGCTCCTGTCTTCCTGAGTGACTCTGACCCAAACTGGTTCATTCCAGCCTGCAGCTTAAAAAGGCTGCCGACTCCTGATATATAACATAGAATATAAATGAAGGCTGAGTGAATGGAAGGTAGTCTGAGGCCCAGGTTTCTGGTCATTTTTATTTTTGGATATGAACTTAACTTTTTCAGAAATTAAGACTTGTACAGGTTGGTTGCACAATTGTAATCCTCAAAAGGAAGGACTAAATGACGTTTCTCTCTGCACAAAGACCTAGCGCGTGAAAAGGCATATAGTGAACCCTGCCTTTCCCATACTTTGCATGCACATAGGAGGCAGGAGGACAGTAGTGTGCACTCTTGAAACATGCACACATTAGTTTCATGTGTGTGTTTGTTCTCTGTTGAAGTGCTACAACAGTTTATGCAAAGATCAAATTTTCATACTGTAAAAGAGGTGATTTGGACTGAAATATTAGTCAGTGTGACCATTTGTGCAGACAAGAGAACATGTTGGATTCCCTCGCAAACAGCGTAGAGAGCAGAGTTGTAGTGCAGTTAGGTGGCGTGTCACACTGCAAAAGCAGATCAGACTTGCCTTTCATTTTGCTGTCATGCACAATGCCTGGATATTAAATGATGTTGTTTCCTGCTGGCTGATTTATAAACACTGCTGGTGGCAGTAATTGTGACTTGATGACAGGTCCAGGATAGGAGTTAATGGGCTTCATCTTTTCTGTAATGTGGCACTTTTGGATTGGATTATCTTGTGTGGAAAAGCTTCTTGAGTTATTTTCTGTAACTCTGCACAAACATGAGCATGCTTCATATGTAGTTAGTTTTAGGGTCATACTCAGGGCCAGCTGCAGAACTAAAGAACTTTGTCTGTGCTTGGCAGTCATGATGAAGCACCAAACCCTTACTTCCCCCTCCCTCCTTCCTGCACTCCCTCCCCTTCGCCAAACTAAGGGAGTCTTGTATCTGAGCCCATTTATTGACTAAATACTGACTGATTTGATCACTGTTTGCTGACTAATCTTTTTCAGGGAACCTGGTCTGCTAGTCAGACTTTGGTTTCAGAATGGTTCCTGAATGCTTCCGGTGTAGGAAGGGATCTGTTAAGTTTGTCATAAAGGTTCACTATGGTTTGGCATTTGTGACTAAGGATCAGGCAAAAAAAATCTTGTGTCAAAAATTGCATAAAATATCCAACCTTTGCAAGATTTACTTGTGTGCAAGCAAAAAATAGTCTGCAAAAACTGTCTGCTAAAGGAGGGTTTTTTGGTGGAAACTGTGCAGATGAATCCCGGAGGAGGGGAAATGTTCAAAGTATACCTGACTCGGATGAGGCTATACATATGCATTAACAAGCTATGCACAACACGACCATGTTATTCCTGGAAAATGTTCAACTCTAATAGCAAACCACATCTGAGTGGAGACAGACTTCTATTAAGATAGATTCTCTCTCTCTCTCTCTCTTTCTTTCTTTTCCAGTCTCTTCTGGTAAGCTGAAGAATATTTGTACCTAGTACTTCTCATCCACCTTGATTTTTCTAAAGATGGGGAGTTGTTTCTGGTATGAATTTTCTGATTTTTTTAAGAATTTTATTTTTAGGCAATGGTACTTGTGGATGCCGTGAAAGAAGAAATTGAAATATAAAATTAGACATCAACCTAGTTATCATGACTGTATTTAAAATATTTTAATTGACTTTGTAAGCAACTGCTTCTCATTTTGAAGTGCTTTGTGCAACCAGAAATAAAGACCTTGGTGCCTTTTGGAGGCCTTGTGTGAAGGAATTACAATATCCCAGATACTTTCTAATGTGCATGTTAAAGATGCAGATAACACTCCTTTTCCTGCTTCTAATGATTTTATACTCAACAGGTCTTACTGCCTCATTTATTGTCAATTAATGTCTAATCAGTTGGACTTGAAAGTTCACTGACATGTTCTGTTTATTATGTACACTACAAGAAAAACACACATGTTAACTAAAAATGACACCCTAATTTTACACCATCATTTTTTCCTTGTGGTGAAGAAATTCATAGGATAAATTTGGTCTCATTTAATTTCCTTATTGTGATAGACATTCAGATGCTATGGTGATGGGCACAGTGTAAAAACTTGATATCGACACCTCGCGATTCAGTGTGTTATAATTACTCTGGCTTATTTTATCTCTAGGTGCTGTGACAATGGAGTTGAGCTGCACTGAAGTACCTCTTTATGTAAGTTCTGTGACATTAGGCTTCTGCCCTAAGAAGCTTTTTCTTTAGCTTATTCAAAGGCAGAATGAATGAAACAAACTTTTCTCTGGTTGATTGAGACGTTGAGCTATTTTCTAATTCTGATGTTTGTAGGTATGATACTCTTTGAATAGTATGTCTTACATTACTGAAATGAATGTAACCTATTTTTCCTTCATAGTCATTTCTGTCTACCTTTTTAATATATTAATTACAGTTCTTAGAATGTAATTGGCTATGAGGGGATGACAGCCATTCTGTAGTTTGTTATAGCAGTTCCTGTTATAAGTCCAAATTTGCCATTCTCTCCACTTTCCTCCTCATCAGTGCACAATAAGTCATATTGGTCAAAGTTGGTAGGCTATATTTTGAACTAAGGTAGAATATTTCTACAAAATTTGAAATGATTGGATAAGAAACTTTTTTGAATGATGCTCTATTAAAAATAAAGGAACTTTAACAAAGTTCAAGAAGCACCTAACTGGTGAGAGCCTAGAAATCAGGGCATACACACATGTAGTCTACTCTGTCTGTGAGGCATTTAAATGTGATCCTAGTTTACTCTGCTCAAGCCCCTGAAAAACAGTTACTGCCAAGCTGACTGGGTCCTTCTCCTGCTCACTGGCTTAGTCATCAGGCTGAGATGATAGTGTGTTATAAAAGATGTGTTAACATTTTTTCACTGATTTGAGGAGGGTGGAATAGTATCACGGCTAGGCAGCTAGCAGGTGGAATAAGATGTGATCCACAGTGCACAAAGCTTTGTCTGCTGGGCTTCTAATTTGTGATGAGAGGTTCTGGACCAAAGTTTATACCATTACACTTTTTAATTTGAATTTAGTTAACTTTTGAATTATTAATGCTTACTTCAGATCGTCTACTGTGTAGCAAGCTAGGTGTCAAACAACTGCTAGAGTTGTAATTGTTCATTAACAATTATATTTTTAGCCCTTCCTTTGCAAAAATAGTCCTCAAATATAGTCTGATGATTTAGAGCGGCTTGTTAATGGAAAAAAGAGAGAATTTTAGCAAGAGGTTTGCAAGGGAGAAGATGGCAAGTCTTCCAGAGCTCTCTTTGACTTTAGCCTCCCTGAAGACCTGAAGGGGTTCACAAGATGGGGGCTTTTGCTCACAGTTGTGCAGATGTGCGAGGTTTAAGGGCTGTAGGAAGTGGGATGTGGGGAAGGTTAGCAGGGCCATACCCTTTTACTTCATAGGAGAGGAAAACCATTCATCAGCTTTAGGAGGCTTATCAAATTTCTTCCCAAGTCATAAGAAGTTGTTGGAGGCACTTCCCTATGTATCAGACTCATTAAGAGCCCCTATCAGGTTTGAGCCATGGGAAGCACATCAGTAGCGATTCTCAACCCCATACAAACTGCAGTAGGTTTGTTAGTCCGAAACAAACTTCTTTGCTCACTGGAGGCCCTAATAGATAGGGCCTGGTTTAAATCACAGACCCAGCTCACAAATATCATAGCCTGATCGTGGCGGGGGCTGCCATTTCATGCCCCACCCCCACACCCCCTGATTGGCTGAGGGGGTAGGTTTAGGGCCATCTGACTGGCTGAGTCTGGTCCCCAGTGTCAGACTGGGGGGTAGGGATCAGGAGTGTCCCATAGGGGCTGGGGGGAGGGAAAAAGGGTTGCGAGGCAGGTGGTGGTGGGGGGGGCTGGACTGTGGGCAGCATTGAGCCTCACTTGCCATTGCCCTTGCCCCTGCTAACATGTGGGGGGCTGCTGCCACTCAGCCTCACCCACTGCTGGCCCCGCCTCTGCCCCTGGCTCCACCGTATGCAGGAGACCCGCTGGGAACTCCTCAGCAAGTGGCCATATTGTGGCATTTCATTGCAAATTGCGTTTTTCATGTAAATGACTTAATTTTCTGATTTTTACAAAAAATGTGAAATCATGATTTAAACCAGGCCCTATAAATAGGAGTATTTTGCATTATAGTTGGGTAAGGAGGTAGTGGCTGGTTGACCTCCAAAGATCCTCTCAAGGCCTAGGTTGATAAATATTTAAGAACTTCCTAAGTTGTGTGTCAGCAGTTTTGAGGTGGCTGGTATCTTGATGAGCTTTGCAAGTCTGCCAGAAGTTGGAGTTGAGGCAATGCTGCACCTCCACCCACGCGCCGGGAAAAGCTGGGCCTGCACTGGGTGGTGGTGGCGCTGAGAGCGGAGAAGCGATGAAATTTGGGGTGGATGCAGCATCCTCCCAGTGTCACCAGTACATGCTCCGAGCCCAGCCCCCACCGAGAAGAGCCCTGCACAGTCCTAGTCCTGGCCCCACCTCACCCTGCACAGACCTGGGGGGCATATGCCCCCACATGCCCTCCTGGGGGGCGAGCAGCGGCAGGAGCTGCCTTCTGCTCCCCATGAGCCGCAGCTCTGGCCCTCCCCTGCCCCAGCTGGACAGCGCCTGCTATTGCCCCTGACCCCTCCCTCACTGTGGGGAGGCGTTGATCTGCCCCTTCCACACCCCTTCCCTCCCCTTCTACCACAATGAGCTGACCAGCTGAAGGCAGCTGTATTGGAAATAGCATCGGTATTGGCTGATATGCCTCCTTTAATATTGGGTATCAGCCCCCAAAATCTCTATCAGTGCACCCCTAAGCAGGGGCATTTGTTTTCTCTTAGCAAGCTCCCCTTAGGGTACATATAGGTTCTCCTGGTTTATTTATATAGTTTTCATAGAAAACACTATCAGATCAGTATTTAATTTAGATGGGAAAGTCTGTTTTTGTCTGTGAAGATCTCATGTCTATTTTCATTAACCAGTTCTCTGGCTTGTTGAATTTGTTTAAAATTCCCTGCATAAAAATGTATAGAAAGAGATTTCTAAAGAAGGCTCTCAAGAAGGGGTGGGTATATATCTCCATTTGAATTGATTCAAGTGTTGCCCTATTTTGTATTTCAGTCCCTTTTGATAGTGGTAGATTTAATAGATTTCACAGACATTAGTGCTGGAAGGGACCTCGGAAGATCATTGAGTCCAGCCCCCTATCCAAAGACAGGAAGTCAGCTGGGGTCATAGGATCCCAGCAAGAGAAGCATCCAATTTTCTCTTGAAGGTGTTCAGTGTAGGTGCTTGAACCACCTCCGATGGCAGGCTATTCCAGACCTTGGGGGCTCAGACAGTAAAGAAATTCTTCCTTATGCCTGAAATGGTCTTGCAGTAGTTTATAACTGTTCAACCTCGTCATCCCTTGGGGTGCTCTGGTGAACAAACATTCCCCCAGATACTGGTGGTCACCCCTGAAAACAAGAGGAACAGGGATGCAAAATTGTGATATTTGTATGTTGAGCACATGCATCTTGACTGTAGCATAACAATGGGTGGGTGAGAAGGACATGGGTTGTAGGGGGCAATGGAATGAAGCTAGGGTGGTGTCTCACTCCTCTCCCTGCACCCTCCCCCCAAATGCACACACACACCTTGCACCTTGCCTGCAGGGGCTTTGTCTCCAGGTCTTGCTTGCAGGTGTTTAGATTTCTGACAAATTGGTGTTTAAATGGCTGCTTGACACCTATGGCCAGCAAAAAATAAAAAAGGTGATATTTCCCTGTGCAGTAGCAAACCTCTGGCTGCTGCTCCTGCACTGTGTGCCACCACTGCCCAGGATGCAGAACTTGCCAGTTACATCCCTGAAAGTTGAAAACAATTCAGTAGTAAATTGTAATGCATTATTCCCTGTAATGCAACAGGGTAAAAATCCAATTACAGAACCTATAAATGTCATGATTTGAAAAATAAATTAAAATGGAAGAGATCATTTTAAAGACTTCAAACACATGTCCTCCTTCTAATTAAAGGAAATATCTCTGGCTTCCAGTAAGTAAAGTATTGTTGTTACAAATTTTTCTTTTGGTAAGCTTGTTGAAAGTTTAGGTTTACTAAATTATAAAATAAAATAGCATAATATAATGAAGCTTTTTCTGTTCAGTCCAGGCTCATGATAATTATGACATATTGCTTGAATCAATGCAGTTTTAACTGATATAAAATGAATTTGGAATGCCTTTTTTGTGTTTTTTTTTTTCCCCCTTTTATTATTTTATTTTTTCCCTTTCTGTAAAGAATACACTGTGGAGATTGTTCATTTAGCAGTCTAGTGAACATGGTATCTACCCATTTGCTAACATAGCATAAATCCATCTTGTCACATATGGAAAAGTACTGTATTTAGGCAGCTGCTGTTTCAGTTTTATGTAATAAATGTATTGTATTTATTCAGATATAAAATGATACCCCCTGCAATAGCATGGGGAAAAAGCCCATTGTCTTATATTTGTATATGAAGTAGAGTGGGCAGCCTGGATCAGGGCCAAAGTCAGACCCACAGCGGCCTCCTGCTTCCCCTCCACTTTCCCTCTGTAGCTTCTGACCCTTTCCCCCCGCCTTACTATCAGCTCAGCTTTCATAGATTCATAGATGTTAGGGTCGGAAGGGACCTCAATAGATCATCGAGTCCGACCCCCTGCATAGGCAGGAAAGAG
>NW_005842124.1:1697755-1703832 GCF_000455745.1 Alligator sinensis
TGTTCCCTGCCCTCCGGTGTGTCCACTTCTCCCCATAGCTTTGTGTCATCTGCAAACTTGGACAGAGTACATTTCACTCCCTCGTCCAAGTCGCTGATGAAGACATTAAAGAGTATCGGTCCAAGGACCGAGCCCTGCGGGACCCCACTGCCCACACCCTTCCAGGTTGAAGCCGACCCATCCACCACGACTCTCTGGGTGCGACCCTCCAGCCAATTCGCCACCCACCGGACTGTGTAGTCATCCAAGTCACAGCCTCTTAACTTGTTCACCAGTATGGTGTGGGATACCGTATCGAAGGCCTTCCTGAAGTCTAAGTATACGACATCCACCCCTCCTCCTGTGTCCAGGCGTTTCGTAACCTGGTCATGAAAAGAGACTAGATTGGTCAGGCACGATCTGCCTGCCACGAACCTGTGCTGGTTTCCCTTCAGCATAATTTGTCCTGCTGGGCTCTCGCATATGTGAGCCTTGATAATTTTTTCAAAGACTTTGCCAAGGATGGAGGTGAGACTGACTGGCCTATAGTTGCCTGGGTCCTCCTTTCTCCCCTTCTTGAAAATGGGGACCACATTGGCCCATCTCCAGTCCTCCAGGACTTAGCAGTCTCAGGCTCAGGCTGGGGACTCCTCCTGGCATGGAGTGCACAGAAAATCCTTCTCCTGCCTGGCCAACCTGCTGCGCTGACACTGCTGAATGGCCAGGCAGAGACTGACCTTCCATGTGTTGTGCTCTGCGATGGAGCAGCCTGAGCAACATCTGACAGTAAGGCGGGGAGGTGAAGAGGCAGAAGCTGGGGAACTGGAAGGAAGAGGCAGAGGCAGGTGGTAAGAGGGCAGGAAGGCTGTGGGAGGGGCAGAAGGCAAGGCGATCATCTGACTTCCTCTCCTCTCCCCCAGTCACTGCTTTCCCTGTTGTAGCCGGGGGGGGGGAGAGGCGGGGATTCAAGACAGCCCTCCAATACTTAGGTTCTATGCCTGGAAAATTATAATAAATTTATACATTTTCCATATATAAAATCTAATTATTGGGGAGGTTGTTTTATATTCAAGATAATCTTATATTCAAGTAAATATGATAATAGTTTAAAAGCAGAGTGATGTAATTCTAGAAACTGTGAAGAGAAGAGGAGGAACATTTGATGAAACACAAAATGGTAAAGGCTTTCAACTCTGGGAGCCGATGAATTTGTTCTTTAATTGAAAATGTGTTAGCACTACAGGAAAGCCATGATTTTTCTGTAGCATTGAACAGCTGCTTTTTAGCAATGTTATTGATGAAACAATCTTTAAGCAGTGGCAAAGTAAATATTCCAGAAGGATTTCAGAAAGAGTAATGGTGCCATGGAGTAGCGAACATGTGGGAGCAATAAAACTGTCGGAAGGACAAGGGAAAAGGAGAGCTTAGGTACATCTGTGAAGTGCACTGTGTTGAGGGTCTGTAGATACTCCCTTTGTGGAGAAGGAAGTTCAGGAGAGAAATATGGAGATGCTGGGTCTTCTTGTGGGTGTCTTGATATATGCAAGATTCTGCTGTAACCGTAAGGTGTCTCCTCTCACTGGGTTGGTTTGGATTGAACTCACTCCCTCAAAGGAACATTAGGACATTAACTCAGTTGGAAGAGACTGGGGCATGTCCTCAGCCCTGCAGATCTTAGAAATATACTAGGAAAGAAAGCTCCAAACCAATGGAGAACTGTAGCTCTACTTCACTTTTTCCTTCCTTTGATTTTAATGCTCCTGTGGCACCCTGGTAGATTCCTTACCCTCTCAAAATGTGCTTTCCTGACAGATTGGTATTTTTGTCTTTCACCCTGTCTCTTATACTGAATTCAAGAAGTTTGTGGGTAATGGTTCCAAGTTACCCTGGTATTTTAACCTTTTAACCAGGGAGACCTATTATTTCTTGCACTGTGGGAGCCTGTTAATATTCTTAATGTTTTTCATACAAGTCAGATGTTGATTTTTTTTTTTTTTAATTGGAAAACAAGCTCCCAATATTTGCTGGATGTATGATTAATGTGCATATCCTGATAATTATGGACAAAATTGCTCTGTAAACCATAAGAGCTGGGTTGATTTCTTCCTGCTGGCTTTGTAGGTGGAGAGCCCCGCCCCTCCCAAAGGAACAGTTAGTCATTACATCTAATTATTTAAATTAATGGCATTTCCTGGATTCTTTCTGGGTGTTTTCCACAAAGGATACTTTGCCTAGTAGTAAGTCATTAATGCTGTTTACTCCTGTTAGCATTGCATCACTGCACCTTTGGGAAAACTGTTTTACATATCAACTGTGGAACTGTTAAATGAAAAGTGACAACTTGAAATACTGTTTTTAAAAAAAAGGTGAAGTAAGCAATAGTTTTAGTAACTATACCTGCCTCTTGATCTCCGTGCCAGTTTTTATCATTTTATAATCACATTCTCTTATTTAAATCTGTTGTCTCTTGTCTGTTGCTATATAAATGCTGCTTATGCTGATAACAGAGGATAGTGGCAAAGATTCTGTACCTTACAAACATAGCAGCTGAGTAATAGGACTGGTCAAAAATGTTCATGTAAAAAGCTTCCCATGGGAGATGTGGCTTAATTGAGAACAAAATTTTGTGCAAATGTTTCTTTAAAAAAATGTTGACAAAATATTTTATTTGTTAATAGGATAATTTTGAAATGGAAAAAAAATTGTACTGATAGTGCAAAAACTAAATGAATAGTTTGCTTTGCTATGATTAAAAATGTCATTTAATAGTTTTTTGGAAGAAAAAAATGTATTTGGTTTCCTTGCTTTCTTAAGCACTGGAAAGAAAGTGTTGGAAAACCTAATTTTTCAGCTGGGAAAACAAAACTGATATTTCTGTTTTGAGAAATCCTTTTTTTATTTAAATGAAATACAGTTTTCTGTGGAACTTCCCAAGCATATCAGTAGAAATATTCAAAGGCTGGGGTTTTTGGGGGGGGGGTTTGGTGCAAAAATGTTCTGCAGGAAATGTGTATTTTCTTAAATCTTTACTGACTACATATGTTCCTTTTTTGTCAGTGCTTTTGTGACAAAGTGTTGTGCTAATTTCATTCTTTCTGTCTTGGATATTGATGATTCTCTGTAATGTTTGAATTCCTTGTACATTGAATGCATTGTCCATACAGGAGTTGGAGATAGGAAAGTAGTTATTCTTATGTTATAAATGAGGATTTAAGAACAGCGTTAATGACTTTCTGAAGGTTACATGGGAAGCCTATGGTGGAGCAGAGACTTGCATCCAGATTTCACAAATTCTAGCTTAGTGCTCTAACACTATAACAGCCTACCTCTCTCATGTTTTGACATTAAGGCCTTGTCTGCACTAAGAATGCCTTTGTGCAAGGGAACTGTTGAAACTGAAAGCTTTGAAAGCTCTCCTGCTCCAGATATGTACTAAAAACATTCAGATGGGGAGATAGTGTGGAGTAGCTAGTATACTTTAAATTGCCATCCTATCTTAATTGTTCCCTAACTTTCCACTGCTACCAGCAATGATAGCTCAGCTTAGGTAGTAGCAATCGTGGAAGAACTAGTGCAGCCCAGCTTGTGGCGTTTCAATTAGTGGCATCTAAATGTCCTCAGAGCAAAAAACAGCATCAGCCATATCATTGCTAGCATTGGAACTTTGCTTCTAATAATGAGAGTGGGACATTAGAAATACTAGCATAGACAAAATCTTTACCGGATGTTTTTCTCATCTGTCCGTATATGTGTTAGTCTGTTCTTAAATGTTGCAGGGGTTTAGGTTGTAGCCGTGTTGGTCTAAGGACATAGGCAGACAAGGTTCCTTGGGTGAATTTGATATCTTTTATTAGACCAACCCAAATGGTTGGAGAATAGTTATTAAGCAAGCTTTCAGGTTCAAAAACCCTTCGTCAGGCTAAGGAAGCTTCAGCAGTTGGGAAGAGCACACACCAACTGCTGAAGCTTCCTTGGCCTGATGAAGGGTTTTTGAACCCAAAAGCTTGCTTAATAACTATTCTCCAACCATTTGGGTTGGTCTAATAAAAGAACAAGGACTCATTTTGTTGACCTTCTGAAAATGCTTGATAGGATCAACCTCTGTGAGCATGCCTGAGCTTCCCAAACGATTGTAGTGCAGACCAACTGTGCATGAAATAAGCACTGTGCATGCTCCAATCCAGGGCTACTTCACCAAGAGCACTGCTGGCTGGGGTGAGTCCAAGCACTAAGTTGCTGTGTGTTATGTGCTCTCAGTGACTCCCCAGGCTGACATCAGGCAACACAGAGGAAGTTGCCTTCCTGTTTTCATGATGGAGGAACAAGGGCCAGGGTGGGATGAAGAAAAGGAGTATATTGGGATAGGGGTATGTGATACTGTTCTGCAAAAGGCAGAAAAACTATGATGGGTAGTTGGAGGAGGGGCCTGTGACTGGCTGGGTATGAAGACCGGGAAGGGCAAAGGAGAGACAGTTAACTTGTGAAGACAGTTGCCAGGACATGACTTTTAAGGAACTGTACAATGGTGGGCAAGTTGCATAAATCAAGCTTTCCCTATATTTACATACTGTGCTCCTTTATTTTCTGGGATCCTAATTTGAGACCCAAGGTGGGAGGTACACTCAGAACTGGTCAATAAGAGCTGTAGTTAAATACAGAAAATTGTTACAGGCTACAAATTCTGAAAGATCTGGTCAACCATAAGTCAGTCACCTAAAATTATAATAACTGAGTGCTTCAGTTTATCATTGGGAAAATGGTATGCTTTCATTTCACTGGGTTTATTTGAAGACAAGTGCGGAAGAGCACACACCAACTGCTGAAGCTTCCTTAGCCTGACGAAGGGTTTTTGAACCCGAAAGCTTGCTTAATAACTATTCTCCAACCATTTGGGTTGGTCTAATAAAAGATATCAAATTCACCCAAGGAACCTTGTCTGTTCTTAAAGGCATTTTTGCATTACAGCACATTTTAGTTAATTCTTCCTTGATATACAATCTTTTGATTTCCTTCTGTACAGGCATTTCAAAGTTGTTTTGATCCTTTGTTACCTTTTTCAAAGTATAGATCTTTCCTGCAAGGGTGCTTGGGCAAACACCTGGACTACAGCCAGGTTCATTAGCATCTTAATTATTTTCTTACTTCAGGATATTTTGATTCCTGAAGGGTGAGTTGGCATGCTTCCCTTGGACCTAAATTTAAATCTGTTATAGTTATTTGTGCATGGGGAGCTTATAGTAGAGGGTATTTGAGCAAGCTTAATTTAAGGACAGCTAGTTGTCAACGCTGTGTAAAATGCAGAGAATAAAAAGATTAAATATGGGCAAGTGATAGAAAGGTTATGTTATAGACCAACAGGACTTGAGAGTGAAAAAAAACACATTCCTAGACTTATTTTCAAAGTTCTTGAGATCTGTGGCTGTTCATGTGCAGTTTTAACTTCCCAGACTTCTGTGGGGCAGAAACTCAACAGATATGAATCACCCAAGTGTTTCATAGTTTACAAAGTGGATCATTTTGTGATTCAGGAAGTAAACAATTGTACCAGGACAGTATAAGTGCAATTGCTGCTACTACTTCTACTAATATACAGTATAAGTATAGAATAATTAAACTACTTTGTAAGAGAGGAATAAACTGATTAAAAAACTGAGTTGGTTACACTATGATCTAGTTAAATTCATCATAGCATCATTATTAGTAGGTAGCACCAAGGCTAAGTACAGACATTCGGGGCTTTAGGGGGAGGCTAAATCAGATCAAAATGACTGTCTGACAACAGGTAAGTCAGGATGGGAGGGTTGGGGGTCCAGCAGACTGGAGGGGATCAGTGGTCTGCCATGGCATGTGGGGGAGGCACAGTCCATGAGGGGTAGGGAGTAGGTGCAACTTGTGAGGGGTGGGGAGGCAGGTGCGACCCATAGGTGGGGTGAAGTTACCCCCCCTCCACCCCTGTGAACCTACATCCCCATGCCTTCTGCCCCTTCCCCCACCAGGACTTTTGCTTGGCTCTGGCAATGGTGAACACTGGTAAAAAGTGGGTGTACCCAGAGCAGCTTGTTGGGGTGAGGGTTCACAGGGCTGGTTGGGTGAGGGTG
>NW_005842124.1:1703842-1710337 GCF_000455745.1 Alligator sinensis
GGAGGGGTGTGTGTGTGAAAAGAGCAGGCCTGGGTCTGGAGCCAGTGGCTGGGTTTTCCCAGTCCTGAGGCTGTCCAGTGCACAGAAGTTCTATGCACTTATTTGATGTAAATCAAATACGTTTGCTACATAGATCCAGGTTAACCTTAAATTGGGTTCTGCAATTTTAGATCAATTTGTGTGCATGGAACTTCTGTACAGTTACAGGTTTAGACTGATTGCTGATTATAGAGACTGGGTTTGTAAGTGCAAGGTGGACACTGGGACGAGATAAGTTTAAATCGGGTGGCCATTTTGAACCCAATTTAACCTCTCCAAATGTATGTACTTAGGTTTGGCTTCTCATTGTGCTAGGCACTGTATGAACATATGATAGAAAGATGGCTTCTCCCCCAGACATCTTGCAGTCAAATTAAAGTATGGGGAGTGGGTGGCAGATTTGAGGAAAGCAAATTTCAGTTGGAATTGTGTGAATGAAAAGTAAGGACAACAAGCCCATGAAGCTGGTCAGCCTCCTCTTACAGAAAGGATAATGGAGGTGAGGGTGGGGGACCAGCTACCCACAAGTCAAAATTTCATGGTGGTGTGGTTCCACATTTTTGGCACCATTGTGCAGGCCAACATTTATATTGTGCAGGCAGGTTCTATTACACTTAGGCCACTCTCTCACACACACACAAATATGGATCGACCTTGAAATGCAGGGGGTAGGGGGAGTTAAAAACAAATTAGTAAAGTATTTAATTCTGTAAGAATGCAATTAATGCACAATTACAAAATTACAGGAGGTTCATTTGTGCCTTTGCATGAAGTCCATATAGGACAGGGCAGTGAAGTTGAGGTTTGTCATTCTGGAGCAGCTATTGTGCCTCCCAGAGTCACCACTGCTGCCTGATCTTCTGTATTATGCTGTGGGCTTGGCAGAGTAACTTCATATTATGGAGTACAGCACTTTCTCCCCCACCTTCCCCACACGTCTAACCTGTTCTCCTGGCTAGTGCCTTAGGACATAACTTCTTACTCGCAGTTCCTTCTTATCCACTCCTTGGTTTCTTGCCCCTGGGAGGTTGAAGGAGAACGAGGGGGATCTTTACTCCGATGTTTAAGGCATGTTAGGGCTAAGCACAATCTGGCCCATAATTTAGATTTTAACTTGCCCACATTTATTGTGATACTGAATTTAAGACGCACAAACTGCAAACCATATTTAAAATATAAAGACCTTTTATAATGTGTTTGAAGTCTCTGGTTTACATTTACTAATATACAGAGCCATAATGACAGGGTTTGACCCAGCTTGGGCTGAACTCAATGAGGGTTTTGTCATTGACTGCAGTGGGAGCTGGGTCAGGTCCTTAGTGGGTAGATGGCTTGGTGTGCTCATAAAAGACTGTGCACTGTTATTGTTCCACATTTGTATGCACAGTTGTTGCCAAAATGAGAGCCTCTGAGGAAATGAATTTAAAACAATGGGATCTATTTTAAAAGGTATGAAGGAAAATAACTGGATCTGACAAGATGTGTCCTGCAGTACCCTGATCATTTTGCTGGACCATTTAGCCTGCATTCTGAGTTTTCTATAATTTAGATATAAAAAGAAGCCCTTTAAATGGTCAGGCAGCCTAAACTGACTGGTAAGATGACTTGGCACGAATCTTAAATTTTAAAGCAGAGGTTTCAGCATAATAGATTAGTTAAATGTTTTTTTTTTAACTAGGCCTATGTCATGTCTCACATGTTCAGTGGTTCAGGCTGTTAAAAAGTATTTGCGTTTGTTTGTTTGACATGCATGTTATTTTGGGTGAATTTGATATCTTTTATTAGATCAACCCAAATGGTTGGAGAATAGTTATTAAGCAAGCTTTCGGGTTCAAAAACCCTTCGTCAGGCTCAGGAAGCTGCAGCAGTTGGTGACACACCAACTGCTGCAGCTTCCTGAGCCTGACGAAGGGGTTTTTGACCCGAAAGGTTGCTTAATAACTATTCTCCAACCATTTGGGTTGGTCTAATAAAAGATATCAAATTCACCCAAGGAACCTTGTCTGCCTATATCCTTAGACCAACACGGCTACAACCTAAACCCCTGTTATTTTTTGTTGTTCTCCAAGAAAGCGTTTTCAACAACCTCTTCTATGGCCTGTTACACCTTACTTTCAGGAAGGTTTTCTGGATGTTCAGTATTGATTTCTGAATTTTTGTTCTCTTAAAGCCAGGGGTGTCAAAGATGCAGGAGCCCTACCACCTGATCTGTAGTTCTGCCTGTGGCTCTTGGACCAGCCCTGTATGTAGTGCATGCTAGCCTCATGTGCTTCATGTGGCATGTGGATCCAGTCTAGCACATACTGCACATGGGGCTGAATCTGTCACGTACACACTGCATACAGTGCATGGAGTCAGTCTAGGATGTGCATGCAGGGCTAGTCCAGGGCACGTGCTACATGGGGTGTGTGGGGCAGGTTTGGGGCAGGTATTGCATGTGACACCTGCGCTGGACCCAGCTCTTTGTGCTGGAATTGGTTTGGATTGGGCCTACAGACTGGGTCCATACACTGAATCCAGCCTGCAGTGCTGGTCTGGCCCAGGAACTACATGCAGTGTATAGGGCTGGGACTGGCACATGCTGCATGCGGTGCAGGGCAACCCCAGCAAGCTGAGGGGAATTCTTCCCCTCCTGAACCCCAGAGCTGCTTGTGCTTGCCTTAGCACAGGGAGTCTTAGGGAGCAGAAGGAAATTCTCCAGCTCCTCCGTAGTTGGTTTTGCTTCAGCTGCTGCAGATCTGAGGCAAAACTAGCATAGGGGAGTGCAAGAATCTTCCTTTGCTCCCTGGGCAATCCCTGAGATTAACAGGGACTAAGGCAAGAAGCTCTGGGGTCTGGAGGGGAAGAATTCCCCTCAGTTCCCTGGGGCTTCCCTGGGCTGGGGTAGAGGGAAGCCCCCAAGGCAGGGGCTCTCCAGTGCCCCTATGCTGGGCTGCACCAGGCAGGGAGGGCTTCTCCCCCCTTTCTTTGCCTGAGTTGGCAATGGCAAGCAGGCTAGGAGACGTGCTCTAGCACCTCCCCCCCCCACTGGCTTGGGTCAGTACAGGCCTCCCCCTGCCTTTCCCAATTGAAAACTGAACATCAGTTTAGTTGGTTATTGGTTCTACCTATGCATCGTAAGAGTAAGCTGCCTAGATTGAATCAATTTTGCCTCAGGCTTTTTGAATGTCTGTACTTAGCCTAACTAACTCCTTTCCATCCATGATGATTAAATATTCTAAATACAGTAAAATCCCTGTTATCTGGCATGAGTGGGGAATGCCAGTTTCTGGTTATGTAAAATCTTCAGTTACCTGAGGCAGCCACGCGTGGAGCGGTGACAGCGGAGAATAGTGGGTGGCGGCGGGGGCCGTGGGCAAGCCCCCCCAACCCCAGCCAGCTGGAAGTTCCAGTGAATAGAGTATTCCAGCTTGTAGAACGCTGGATAACAGCGATCTTACTGTATTTACAAACTGTTGCTATGTTTCCTTGTCATCACCTTGTATGACACTTTTAGAAGGTGTAGTACAAGTAGTTAGTTCTCAGTCCTTCTTTATTAGGCGTGGCAGAATTTTATTTTTATTTTATTTATAATTTTGATGGATGATTTCGATGTTTATTTTTCAGCACTTATTTATTTATTTAGATTTGTATTGATTTTTAAATTTTCAGGGTTGTGTGAAACTAGGGTTGTGGGGGGCAGACAATTTATTAATGACAGTTTAACTGCCCTCCATGACAAACATAACTACTGTAGGACCGTCTCCAGCTGAGCAGCAGAGCTGCCATCAGTCCTGGTTCTGTTTGCTTGTAGCTCTGTAGGCCGCTTTGTTACTTCCTCTTGCTTTGTTCCCAGTTCCGTGGGGTTTCTGGGAGTCGCAGTCCAAACTATAGCCAGCATGGTTCTGAAGGACCGCTCCCGCTGTTGTCATGTACTCCATCAGCCATCATTTTTCTTACATTCTCTTTCTATAAATTTTGATTATTAATGATGGAAATATTTTTTTGTTAGTGTGTGTGTGAGGTGAAATCATTTATCAACATTTACTAATAAAAGTCAAATCCTGCCAAACTTATTTTTATGCGCTAACTCTGTTGCTATCTTGGAAATTTAATTGGTCTGAAATTCTTCTGACATATGGACTTTCTGGACTGTAACATAATGTTCCTGACGCAACCACACCAGAGCTATATGACATGACATCCACATATATGTGGGCCCAAAATTTCATCAGTTTGTTTGCAGCAATAATTTATCGTGAATTTCTGTTTTATTTGTTGTTCACAATCTTCTCCAGCATAACTGTGCTGCAGGTGGAAGGAGTGCAGGAACAGAGAGATGGATCAGCAGGCAGAAACAAACTAAAAGGTAGAGAGTAAATGAAGAGGTAGAGCAATGGGAATGGGGCAGAAGGTATGCAGCAGTTTGGTCCTCAGGTTCCCTGTTGGGAAATGATGCTGAAGAGAGGTGCTGGTGATTAGAGGGTTTGACTCTTGGGGTCAAGACCAGACAGAATAGGAGCCAGGGGGTTGGGCTGCTGGGAGGGTTTGGTTTTCTTGGGCCATTGTCATTTTCTTCCAACTGCTATATAACAGTCAGTGGTCCAGTTTTTTGTTTTCATTTGCCCAATTTCACTTTTGTTTTAAGCAAATTTTGTTTTAGCCTCAGTTCTTTGATACATTGTATATGTTTTTGTTGTTGTGGAGTTAATGGAACTTATGCTATAATCAGTATCTTGATTTAGCATACCTAGAGTAAGGGCAGCATGAATATTTAGATAACATTTAAGTTATGCATCCATGCCCATGCACTAAGCTTTTCAGGGCACGTCAGGATTTTTCCATTATAGTAAGTAGACTGACTATCAGTTTGTCCAAGTGAACTGTGGAAGAATATAACTTCTTTCTGGGCACATGATGAGGCTTGTGGGAAGGAAGTGGAGGGCTAGCAAATTTAAACAGAGATGCAAACTAGCTTTACTCAAGAGTTGTCATATTAACAGCTGAGTTGTATATATTTGAATGTTAGCTAATGGAGAGTGAACTCAAATTCAGTGCACCACTGCAGGTGAGTTAAGAACAAGGTCTCACTGCAGGTGAGTTAAGAACAAGGTCTTAAATTAGGGACAGCATTCAAGTTTAACTTTGGAATGAAGATGAGCCCAAAGCTGCCTCTTGTTCCTGGATTTCCTTTGTTTCAGAAGGCTTTCATTCCATTGTACAATAAATAAATGGTCTTTTAGATTTCCTCCTGTCTTCTGCCTGGATAGATTTTAATTCTGTTCTCCTGATTTAAACTTCTTTTAATGTACAAAATGAATAGAAACCAAGGCCGAAAGGGACCATTATGGTACTGAGTTTGACCACCTATATATCATAGACTGCCTCCCCCCGCATTCACCCCAAAATCTTATATCAAGGTTGAAGATTTTTTTAAAACATTTTTATGTATAATTTTTCAATCTGTGCACCACCAGTGAAATGCCTTAGACACCACTGATATCTAAGGACCCATTGTTGGCTAGTGTGATAAAACTCATTGCTTTTAATGAATTGCTGCGCGTCATGCTTGAAGAGTGCATCTCTATTACCTTGTGCACACAAATGCATGCTTTGTCTTTGTGAATAAATGTATTGGAAAAACAGTTCTTTGGATGTAGTGTGAAGCAGCCAGCAAAGCAGAGAGTTGGCAACAGCTACTGCAGCATTTATTCTTTTCAAAGAATAAAAAGTAAGGAATGATGAAATCGGGGGAAATTTCATATCAAAGACAGGCAATCATTTTATCTAATATGCTTTCATCCACCAAATTATAGTGATACCCTGATAAAGACAACCTGTATGTTAATGTTTTGAGAAGTAAAAATTGTCCTCACTTCATTCTTTTCCTAATTTGACATGAACCATGGGAACAGCTCTAAGCAGCCTCTGTTCCCAGTCATCAACCTTTTGCTATGTTATCTTCATCTTGCACAAAGGTGAGATTTTCTGTTTTTGCTTTGTTTTGCTTAGCAAGTTTTCTATGCAAATTCTCTATGTGTATTGTATATAGGTCTTTCTTATTGTCATGGTGTACTTATTAGAGATGCACCAATATATCAGTCTCATATTGGATTGGCACTAATAAAAGGGAAATGATAGTTGATAATGTTCAACTTTTTTTGGCCTGTGTAGCTGATAATGTCACTGGTAAATATAATGTGCCTCCTGGCTGGCACCCCCGGATGCTGCATGCTTGTACGCAGCTGCAGCATGCACATGGCCAGGAAAGCAGCCAGACAGCATGGAGAGCAGTGCTCAACAAGTAAGTTTGTGGAAAGGAAGGGGGAAGGGGTGGGTGGGGGCAGATTGAAACGCTTACAGTAAAGGAGGGAGTGGGGCAGGCACTGCCCAACCAGGGTGGTGAATGGGACCCCGGAGCTGGGGGTGGGATGGAACCATGGGCAGCTCATGTAGGGGGTGTGGGAGAGTTGGGGA
>NW_005842124.1:1710368-1717270 GCF_000455745.1 Alligator sinensis
TTCCTGCTACTGCGCACACCCCCAGGGGAGGCATGGGGCAGGGCATGTGCCCCCCTAGATTTGTGCATGGGGTGGAGGCGGGTTGCCTGGTGTGGGATTGGGGCCCCAGGGGTCATGTCCGCCTCTTCCTGGTGTGGGGGGTGGAGCTTGGCTCAGATGTGCAGGGTGGGCGGATGGCGGCAGTGGTGCTGAGGGGGGTGGCTACAGGGGGGCTAGGGTGAATTTTGGGTTGGCTATAGCCCCCAAGCCCCCCTTAGCGGTGCCTCCACTCAGGGCTCTCTGCTCTGCTGCCTTTCACTTGGGAGTCCCCTACCGTGGGATGGGCAGGGGATGTGTGGCCGTTGCAGGGCTCCCAAGGGGAAGGTGGCAGAGCAGGGTACCCCAAGCAGGGGCAGTGCTAGAAGGGTATTGGGGAGGCCATAGCCACCTCAAAATTCACCTTGGCCCCCCCTGTAACCATTCCTTCCAGCACCACTCCTCATCTACCTTGCAGAGGTGAGCCCACCCTACTCCCGCCTGCTTTGAGCCCAGCCCCACTACCAGGAAAAAGTTGGCGTTGTCCCTGGTCCCGAGCCTGCAGCAGGTAGCCTGCCTCTGCCCTGTGCACAAATCTGGAGGGGGGCACATGCCTCCCTGGAGCGTGCACAGAGGCAGCAAGTTGCCTCCCCTTGACCCCCTCGTCCCCTGGACAAGCTGCCCGTGGCTTCATCCTGCTCCCTGCCCTGGGCCCAGGTTCCCATTCAGTATCCTGGCTGGGCAGTGACCTCAGCTCCTGCCTCTGCCCCACTCTCCCTCACTGTGGGGGCCTTGATCTGCCTCCCCCCTGGCCCTTCTGTCCAACACACCCCTTCCCCTCCACAAGGCACTGCTGTCCATACTGCTGAGCTGTCCTCCTGTAAATCAGTTATTGGATCGGTATTGGCTGATATGCCTGGTGAATAATCAGTTATCGGTATTGGCCAAGAAAATCTTTATTGGTGCACCCCTAGTACTTATTCAGTTCAGTGCTTGGTATGCACAGGTGATGTGGCTAGAGGCACTCGTATTGCGTACACAAAACGTTTTCCTGAGCCACTAAGTGCAAGAGCGCACCTAGTGTCCTGTGTACATGTTTACACTGTAAACTCAGAAGGCCAGATCTGGAGCTGGTGTAGGCCTCTTGATTTTGGTGAAGTCTTCCCAGCTGAGACTTTGGTTTGTGTGCAGGTACACACATACATATGTTCTGCTATTTTGGTTTTTATTATAAGAAGTTCATCTGAGCATGCTCACACAATTTATAACACTTTTTGATGTTATTATACTATACCATGTTTATTATCTCTATGGTACTTGGGTGTGTATTTAGGTGTTAACTGAATATGAGTACTGAGGAACTTAATCATTTCCTCTTTTAAGCTACAGAAATGAACTAAACCTATCAAGTTTCTTTGAAGATATTATTAGTCATGCTCTGTTTACAAGTCTGTGCCTGTGCAAAAAAAGAAACGATTAAGCTTTTGTCTCCTACCAGCCAGGTGTGGCATGCTGGCCTGTGTTTAGTTTAATACTACTTTCTTTTTTTTTTTTTTATAAGTAGTTGTTGTCTTGTTACCTGCTTAGCCTGGTATTCAGTTACCTTCTATTCAAACAGGTAGTCACATGCATTTTGAACAAATTGTCAACAGATGTTTACTAGACTGGTACTGCAAAGGAGAGCATGCAAAACATTATGTTAATATATAAGCATGTTTGTATTTTTGCCCTTGTTTTTAATCATTGCTTATGGTTGTTTTGTGCTAACCTTTGCAGTTTATCTGCTGCTACTCCTCCAGATGATTTGTCACTTTTTGCTGGTTTAGTTTTTTTTATTTAGAATGATTGTAACTCCTACTATTCATTAGAAAGGGTCACATTAATGCTTGTTTGTCCTGGACCAAGTAAACAGTTTTGTCATTTTAACCTTCCTTTAACCAAAACCCAACTGGCAAGAAGAGATTTAAATTATTTGCTTTACATTATTTATGTTTTCCTAAATAGGATGTTAAAAGATGGAAGATCTAATATACTCCTGTGGCATAGATTAAAAAAAGAAAACTTGGCCTCCGGATACAAATGAGGAAATTACTGGGTGACATTCTGCAACTTGTATGATGTAGGACAACAGTTGGAAAACTTTTCAGGCTGGGGGCCAGAATGACCTGGATTGACCCTCTGCCAGATTGGGCCTAGGTGGACAGGCACTAGGACCCAGCCTCTACCACCGCTTTTCCTTGGGAAAGCACCTGCAGCCAGTGCTTTTGTTGTAGTGGCAAGGGAAAATAACTGCTGCCAAAGTCCCCTACCACCACCAAAGCCCCATGTCTGTGGGCATGAATGACTGGTGCCTCCCAAGACTGGGGGGGCATCATTTGTAGGCAGCAGCATTGGTGGCAAGTGGGGATCACTCTCAGAAACCAGTGGAGAGGATGCCGAGTAGCAAGCAGGGACTGCCTACAGATGTCAGTGTCAGCGGCAGCGAGTGGGGACCACCTGCTGGCAGCAGCGTCAGTGGCAGCAAGCAGGGACTGCCTGCAGATGCAAGCAGTGGCAAGCAGTGGTGGCGAGTGGGGATGTTGTTGTGCTAAGATCGCTTACCTAAGATCAGGATGCTGTTGTGCTAAGGCTGAGGCATGCTTTTATGATCTAAAATAAAAGTAATAAAATAGATTCCTTGGTTATTTATTAAAGTAAACTTAATGCGTTAGGTAAACCAAGTTTATTTTAGCAAAAGTATGGTACCATAGTTGCTACCTTAGTGGCTGGCATTTAAATATCTAAAATAAATGTTACCTTTAAAGGAGACTACTTAAAAACCAAGCATGGAACTTGAATTGGAATTTACTGGTTAGTGTGTTTGTTTGGTACAGACACATGAACAAGTCATCAAGAAGTACAAGAGGGCTGATCTTTACAGTATGCCACCTGCTCTGTTTGTGTGCATGGTTTTACCCAGGGGCGGGCAATTATTTCAACTGGAGGGCCACTTAACAAGTTTTGGCAAGGGCCACAAGGGTAGCCTCGCCCCTTGACAGGTGCCCCACCCTCTGGTCACTATCTTAGAACCAGAAATTTTGCCCCTTAGCCCCTGAACTTTGCAGCTGGAAGTCCCTCCCTTTGCCCCCAGAAGTACTCATTTTGGCAAGGGGGTTTGTCATCTTGAAACTGAAAAAACCCCAAATTATATTGTAAAAATCAAACATCATACATTAATTTGATTAAAAAAATATTTTTTCCTGATTTATATTTGTTTGCATAGTGTACATAGAGGTGATTGTATAACAGTTTGAAATGAAGTCTGACTTTTGTATATTGTGAGAGGGGTGTGGTTGGGTACAGGGTTTGTGGGGGATTGTTGGGTGTGTGGGATGTCGGGGAAGGTGTGGATATGTGCGTGTGTGTGTGGGGTTTGTGGGAGGTGGATGGGGTGGGCGTGGGGTTTGTGTGGGGTTGCGAGGGGGGTGGTTGGTTGGGGGTTTGTGGGGTGTGTGTGTGTGTAGGGGGAGGCTGGCTGGGGAGTGTGTGTGGGCTGTACATGGGGAGGTATGGTTGCATATGTATGGCAGTGCAGGGCGGGGTGTGGGTACATGTATATGGTGGGGTGTGTGTGTGGGGGACCCGCTAAAAACATCCCCCCCTACACACACATGCCCCTCTCATTGTGTACAGTCCCTGCCACCAGTAGCAGTAGCACGCAGCGAGGCCTCAGGGTGCTCACAGCCTGCAGCAGGTGGAGACCCCTGGGGGTACGTGGTACATGGTATGAGCTCCAGGTCCAGCTGTGCACGGTCCCAGCAAGCCTGTAACCTAGCGAGTCTCAGTGAGCCTGCATCCTAGTGAGTCAGTTAGGGGGCACCACATGCATGTGTGCATGCACACATATATGGTAGCCAGGCAGTATGGAGACTAGGTTCCGCAGCTCTTCACTAGTAAGTTGGGGGGGCAGGAGGGGATTGAGGCCCCTGTAGTAGGGGTGGGAGTTGGGTTGGAGCTGGGGGTCCTGCCCAGCTGGGGCAGTGCATGGGGCCTGGGGCTTGGGGTCCAGGGCAGGTGTCAGTGGCTGCAGGGCCTGGCTGGGGAGTGAGACAGAGCCATGGGTGGCTTGTTCGGGGGGGGGCGGGGCACTGGTCCCCTGCCACTGTATGCAGTCCCAAGGGGGAAATGGGTGGGCATGTGCCCCCAAAATTTATGTATGTGATGGTGGTAGATGCAGGCTGGCAACTGCGGGCTTGGGGTTTCTTGCCCTGCTGCCCTCCTCCTGGGGGCCTCCATGGCCCAGTGGGTGGGACCTGGCATTGCAGGGCAGAGTGCGGTGGGAAGGCTTGGTGCTGATGCCGAGAGCTCCATGCCACCATGACGAGGTGACCTCTACCTGTCTGGCAGCAGCAGGCTTGGGTGGTGTGGAGTTGTGCCCCACTTGTGCTGCCTGGTGGGTAGGGAGCACCTCACCGTGGCAGTGTGGGGCTCCTGGTGGCAGCACTGAGCCCCTCTGCCCTCCCATGCTGAGTCTCGCCCACTGGGCTGCAGAGACCCTAGACGGAGGGCAGCAGGGCAAGGAGCCCTGAGCCCGCAGCAGGTAGCCTGCATCCCCCACCCCACCCCATGGGCTCTGCTCCAGCCATGCCACTCATGGGGACCCAGGCTCCATGCTCCGGTCTGGCTGCAGCCACCCCCTCCTATGGGTGGCAGCCAGGGCTTGGGCGCTGATTGGGGGAGGCAGGGGGATGTGGACCTGGGTCCCTGGCCCCATAACCCTGGCAGCTGGGCAGCCCTGCAGCAGGGCTGGGGGCAGCAGGGGGCTGTAAGTTGTGAGTGAAGGGTACCAGCAGGGGTGGGGGACTGTGGGTTGGGTAGTAAGGGGCACCTGGGGGGATTGGGGGCTATCTGTTGGGAATGAGGGGCACCAGTAGGGCTGGAGGAATGGGGGGCTGTGGGTGGGGAGTGAGGGGTAATGGCATGGGCAGGGCACTGGTATATCAGGGCTGTTTGGTACCATAAAGCAGTTGGGGACGACAACTGCAGCTGATACCATGTGCTGGTGAGCGAAGGGGCAGAGGGAGCTCTGATTTTACCATTGTAAAAAAAACCCAAAGTCAAATACCAGAATTTATAGGTATTTAGAATTAATTTTATTACACTGATTTGAAGCACTGGTAGGCTTCCAAATTGCTTTAAAATTGTAAATATATCAATAAAATATTGTGTTCAGCTGATACCTATATATAGCGGTGTTTCATTTTAATCACGGAAAAACACTGGTTTTGGGGGCTTAATCAGAGAATTTTGTGACTTTTAAACAGAGAAAACCATGACCCTTGCTCATTATGGAGATTCACCTCTTCCTCTGGTTGCTGAGATCTGGAACAAAGAACCAGCTTCATACTCTGTGCCTATAACATATATATAACTTATCACTGCAAATACAATGGTCTCTTTTTATCTGTAGAGATATGAATATTATACCTTAAAATTTACACTGTTTATATATTATATCTAAAGACATTGTGTTACTTGGGTAGTTTGGTAATGACAGTTGCAGGGTACTTTTAGGACCAATTTTAGAATGAAATTACTTTTGTAGATAATAAGAGGTTAGGGCACTTGTACACATGATGAAATTGGCCTTTTAAGTGGTTTACTTGCCCTTTTTTACTGGTTTAATTTTTTTTTACTGTGTTTTTTTTTTTTTAAAGTTTACACTTGCAGCTGTGTAGTATGTTTCTATTTTGTCACACTGCAAACGTGCGGCAGCGTATTTTGATTTAAATGACTTTGATATGTAGCAAAATAAAGCATCTAATGCATTTTAGTTTGCTTTGTAACAAATTGCTGTGATATATCTGGACAAGGCAGCAGGGATGGGGTTCTGGAAGCCCAGGCATGCTCAGGAAAGTTTGTGCTTAGTGTGCTTCCAGCGCTCCATGCACTGTCCTCGCCACCTACTCTGGCCTCCAGGACACCCAACTGCCCTCCTGCTGCCTTCCCACACTGCCTTGGGGCAAGCCAGCCTGTCCCTGGGTGGTCCCAGATGGTGGGAAGGTAGCGGGGACAGTGCACGGGGTGCTGGAAGCCCACCAAGCCTGGGCTTCCTTGAGCACGCCCAGGTTTCCAACACCCTGTACACCGTTGGATTGGGCTGGGTGCTGCCTGCAACCTTGGGCAGCACCCATGCAGCTACTAGCACCTTGCCCGAGCGGCCCCATGGGGGTGCTGCTGCTGCGGAGGGAAGCACCAGGCACCCCTGCAGCTCAGGGGCTGTGCAGCCTGGTAGCAGCTTGTGTGGGCAGGTTCCACCGAGAAGGGGTTGGGAGGGGAAGCGGTGAGAGGCGCTCTGCTCCCCACCCTGGCAGATCATGCCTGCCTCTCATATGGCTGGTGGGGCCAGCTGCTGTGATGCCCCCTGAACTTGCAAGGGCCTTGGTCCTCCACAGCGCTGGTATACCCTGGGCAGCACCCACCTGCTAGCAGCCCACCTGGGCAGCCCCAGGGGGCACCACTGCCATGGAGTGAAGGACCGGGACCCTCCACAGCTCAGGGGCTGCTCGTTCACTGGGTGTGGGAGACATCATAGAATCATAGAAGTAGGGTTGGAAGGGACCTTGTAGATCTTCAAGTCCGACCCCCTGCCTGGACAGGAGGAAAACTGGGCTCAAATGACCCCAGCCAGGTAGGCATCGAGCGGGTTCTTAAAGACCCCCAGGGTAGGAGCCAGCACCACTTCCCTTGGAAGTTGGTTCCAGATCCTAGCCGCCCTGACTGTGAAGTAGTTCTTACGGATGTCTAATCTAAACCTACTTTCCAACAACTTGTGGCCGTTATTCCTTGTTGTCCCTGGGGGCGCTAGTGGAAACAAGGTCTCCCCCAAACCCTTCTGGTCCCCCCTA
>NW_005842124.1:1718099-1723545 GCF_000455745.1 Alligator sinensis
TGAGCATCACCCCCGATGCCGGCCCATCACAGATGTGCTCCTTGATTATCTTCTCAAAGGGTTTCCCCAGGATTGAGGTAAGACTGACGGGCCTATAGTTGCCCGGGTCCTCTCTCCTCCCTTTTTTAAAGATGGGGACCACATTGGCTATCTTCCAATCATCTGGCACCTGGCCCGAGCACCACGAGCACTCATAAAGCCATGCCAAGGGCCCTGCAATAACCCCTGCTAACTCCCTCAACACTCTGGGGTGGAGAGCATCTGGACCTGCTGACTTGAACATGTCCAGCCCCTCCAGAAGCACTCTAACCTGGTTCTCTTCAACCTTAGGTCTTGAGGCGTTCCCCTCGAGTCCGTCTTGAAACACGGTGGGGGAGTCCCGGTCCTTGCACAAGAAAACGGAGGTGAAGAATTTGTTAAAGAGGTCTGCCTTCTCCTCTGGCGCAACCACCAGATTTACCAGCACAATGGGCAGGCTCTGGGAGGAGAAAAAAAAAAAAAAGGATCAGGCCCCTTGCTGCTGCCTTTTTTTTTTTGGCAGAGCCTGCCTGTGCAAGCTGCCATGGGGCCATGCAGCTTCTGAGCTGTGGTGCCCGCTGGGGACACCCTGGCAGGCTGCTAGTGGGTGGGTGCTGCCTGGGGAAGGCACCACCACCACGGAAGGGAAGACCAGGCACTCAGTTCAAGGCTCCCCAGCCCTCTGGGAGGGGGTGGGCCCCTTGCCGCTTTTTTTCTGGCTGAGCCTGCCTGCGGCCAGGGAGGTGAGCTGCCAGCAGGCTGTTACTGTTTCATAACAGTGACGGAAGTCCCTAAATTGAGACAGTGGGTTTTTAATAATGTTGATTACAAACCCACTATTTCAATTTAGAGAGACCTAAGCTCCTGTCATGTGTACAAGAGGCCTTAGATTTCATAAACTGTCAGGGAATGAGTTTGTCCAGGCCACTGGCTACATATGCAGGCCAATGTATGCAACTGTGATTGAAGCCAAATGTTTAATTTCCAGAAAATATGCCTTGTGTATTGAATCTGCTAATCCTTCTCAAGCACCACAGAATGGATTTCTCTCTTGTACTGGAAGTTTTCATCCAAATTAGGTGGCTCAGCTTAACAGAAGGGAAGAAAACGGAAGGTGACATTGACCAAATTAGTCCAAAGAATTAAGCAAAAACTTAATTCCGCTCAGATCTCCTGAAGCTCCTTTGATATCTCAGTTGCATTCTGCATATCCATTGGAAGCCATTACTTTCTCATAACTCTATAGGATTTCCTGTATTTGCTTTCGGTCTCTTGTTCTCTGGCCACTGGCACATTACACTTAAGATGTAATTACACTTAATTGATACCCAGCCACACATTAATGCAATTAATGATGTAATAAAACAAGGAATAACCCACAAAGTTGTGATACAAAAATGTGTAGTAAATTTGTGGTTGGTTCGTATCATACCATTAATTGAACATGTGGCCAGGCTGGGGGCTCCCAGCCATTGGATGTACCCCAAGGCTGACAGGACTCTCAGCTGCAGGAGCTTGCTACTTGCTGGTACAGGGGGATAGGGTTACCAACTCTGAGTGAAGCTATTCCGAAAGATTCTGAAGTTATTCCGGGAGGAGGCGCTGCCCCCTCCTCTCCACCGCATGATGCAGCACCATCTCCTGGACCGATTTCAAGAGTTGCTGGAAGATCGATGCTGATTCTGGAAGACTCCCGGGGAATCTGGGAGAGCTGGCAACCCTACAGGGGGAACCCGGGATCATAATTCCCTTGCACTGACAATAAGGTGTGATGGGATCTCATGCTGGATCCTGCAGTTAGATCTCATAGTATTTTCACTTGTGCATCCTCCAGGGTCCTGTTGCTAATGATGGGAGGGAGAAAGCCTCTCGCATCAGCAGGGGAGAAGGCTTAGCCATTTCTAAACACTGCTGGATTCTTGCACTGGCATTTCTGATTATTATGTACAAGGAACTGAACACTGATAAGTTTACTCAGCATTCAGAGAGATGAGCTGCTGCTTCCTTGTTGCTGGTGTCAGCTACAGTCTGAAAATTAGAGGCCTCCACTGACCCTGATAGGATGGTGTTTTGACAGGCATAACAGGCAGCTCTGTGCCCTTGACAACTTTGATGCACGAGGCAGTGCTGGTTGCTGTGCTGCTGGCAGTGGGGGCATGGCCATCTGCAGCAGTGGCTATTTTTGTGCCCTTCCACTCAAACGTGGTGCCTGGGGCTGTGGCCCCAGTAGTCCTTCCTCGGTCATCCTACTGTTCCCCTCTGTTTTCTGGGAGCCTGCATTCATCCCTTGCTGGCAAGAACCAGTTTGCCCATCCCTGCTGTAAGTCAGTACAGTATTTATTTCCTTAGAGAAACTTATAAACCTGCATGTGTGCAAAACCTGTTCTATTAATGAAAAAGCATAAACCCTTCTAATCTCCTCCTTGGCTGCACTGTGTTGGTGCTATTTTAATAATACAAGGTGTGCTTTTTAGACTAAAATTGAGTAGCAAATCAATTTAGCAATTGCTTAGTCATAGGTTTAATTCTTTAGAAGTGGCAACATATCTTTGCAAATGCCCACTAGTCCCACCCACTAGGGCTGTGTGAAATGGCACCGTTCCGTTTCGACTTGAATTTTGACAGAACAGCATTTCATTTCAAATTTTATTTTGATTTGAAACTGTTGTTCCGTTTTGTTTTGTCAAAACATTTTTGCTGTTTTGCCCATAGGCTATAATGGGGAAGGTTGATAACTGCCTATAACTTTGTCATTTCCAGCCTGATTTGGATGAAACCTGCAGGAATGGTAGCTCCTTCCGAGGGCATGAAGCTTGCCAAGTTTCAAGAAGATAGGTGCAGGGGTTTCAGGGAAACTGCACCTCAAAGTCTTGAAAGCAAAAAACTCATGTCACGTGTATGTGTTAAGCCACAGAAGGAACAAAACTGCAGGCTTGCTAGCCCCTGCTGAGGAAACAAAGCCTGCCAAATTTCAAGGAGATAGGTACAGAGGTTTCTGGGTTCTGGGGCCCTGCACCTCTAGCTGCTGACAGGCAAAACTCATGACATGGGTGGGTGACTGTGTGTGTTAAGGTGTGCCCTCACTCAACTGACACCAAGGCAGAAAACAGGGCAGTTCAAACAATGCTGCCTTCTTATGCAGTTTTTCCATCCCTCCCCAGAGCACTGGGGTTGGAAGAGACCTCAGGAAAGGATGACAGTCACTGGCCAGCTACACAGTCAATAATGAGAGCACTCCTTTTCCCCCCTTTCCCCCTCTTCCCCCTCCCTCTCCTTACTCTAGTTTCCGTTTCCCTGCAAGCAAGCCCAGCTTGAGCTTCGAAACTCGAAACGTTTAAAAAATTTTGAAATGTTTTGACTTGCCTCGTTTCATTTTGAGGCTGTTTTGAAGCTCTCTGTTTCATTTCGATGTTGTTGTTTTGAGCTCTAAATGAGTCAAAACGAAACTGCTGGCGAAATTTCACACAGCCCTACCACCCACACTGTTCATTCCTCTAAGTGCATGACAAACTATGGTAATGTTCTTGCAATCTCAAATGAGGTCTGAAGTAGATTTTCAAGCAAAAATAGACAAACTATGTATATACTTTATCTTAAGTGTACAAAATGGAGCAGGTTTGGCTTTACAATGGAGAGAAATCAATGGAATCGGTCCTGATTTACATAAACATTATTGATATAACTGACAGTTTATGGCCCATCATATACACATTTTGAAAATGTAGCTCTTGCCTTTTAGCTGGCGACACTATTAGTATACTTCTACTACATCTTTAATCTAGTTTAAATAATGAATTCAGCCTACTTCTTAGCAGTGCTTTTAAGTATGAGGTAAAATCTTGGTCCCTTTAAGACAGTGACAGAATTCCAATAGACTTAAACTGGGCAAAGATGTCATTCATATTATTTAAGCATTTGGTTAAAGCAGTTGCTTTGGATGAGAGCATGTGGTCTGTAGCTGAAGCTTTAGATCTCAGAGGTGATGCAAGTGGGATAGTAAAAGGATCTGGGAGGGTATGTTTGGTCACTGCCTCTGTGACTTAATGACATTTTACCCTGCCTACTGGAAGTTCAAGAGGGTCTCATGCTGGATCCTAAGTGGACAGTATGCTTTGATTGCTTGTAGAATCTCAGGCAGCATTGAAAGCTACCACAGCCTTCTCTTACCAGCATTGGTTAGATGTTTGTAAACTTGCCTGCTGGAACCAGACCATAGTGATCTCTTGTATTTTTAACTTCTGTATTAGATTATTGCTGTGTGCCCTCAAGAGGGAACAGTTTGAGGACTGCTGGATGCTCATCTGTATTCAGGATGTGACTACTTGTGAGGTTATTTGCAGGAATGTTTCAGTTCTTTAAATAACTCCGTAGATGTCTTTGTACCATTCAGGGTGATGACTCTATTGTATAAAGTTCCATATGGTCACCAAAGGACCTCCCATGGCAGTTCAGGTGAGATGAGGTGCTCAGTGTAAAATATCTGGATATAAATAAATATGGAAGATAATAGCATTGTGTTCTCATTGTATTGCCTTTGACTCTGGAGTTTGTCTCCTGTCAATGTCTTCCAGAGCCCTTATTTTCTAAGCATAAAGTTGAGATTATAGATCCTTTCCCTATACATTTCTTTAAGAGACTGATAGAGAGGAAGGATGCAAGTAGAGGACGCATTTTTCCTTTTGGTACTAAAAAATCTAACTATATTAAATATTGTATATGGATCCTGAGACGAGTTGTCTGGAAACTTTAATAGATACAAATAAATAAATACACTACTGGTACTACATTCTTTCCAGTTAATTGGGGAATAGTTTAAATATGCCTGACAGAGGAAGAGGGGAAGGAACAAGAGAGAGGTTAAATTGTCGGTAGACAAATGAACTTGTAAAAGGAGGTATGTGATTAATTTACTAAGCACCATGGAAGTGCCCAGGAAACTAGCCAGTGGAAGTTCTGTGCCTGTCCAGAGTATCAAAGCCACTTTGTATTCAGACCATTTGGGCAGTTTTTTAAAAGATGAGAGATCTGTTTGGCTTTTTTAGTTTGGTATTTGGTACTTAAAAAGCAAACTGGTAGATTTATTCTATCCCTCTTTAGCATTTACCCTTTGTACAGAAGAAATATGTCAGTAGGAGACTTTTCAGCTACAGTGTCTGGAGTTCTCTAGTGTTTACAGTTTGGGACCTTTGCTTTCAGTCTACTTTTCTATCAGGACACAGAGAGGCAGAAGATGAGTTCTGAAAATTTAAAAAATCTGGTGCGGCACCAAAGGAATAATGGTTCCAGTAACAGAGTTGGCTTCATCCAGAGGTAAAGGAGAATGTAGACAAATAGATTATACGTATCTTGAGCACAAAATATCAGTGACGTTCTTGTGAAATACTCTACTTATCATGATTACAGAACATTAATGCTTTTTATATTCCTG
>NW_005842124.1:1723576-1725485 GCF_000455745.1 Alligator sinensis
TGATAACAATGCATTTTGTGGGTTGTATTTAAAAGCATCAATCAAGTTAGTTGGTTAAAATGCATGTACTGTATGTTCAATAGAATTTTGCTATTGCTTTTGCTATTTTTTAATGATGATAAACATATTTATGACTGAATCACCAACTTTAAATGTTTCTTGCTTTGATCTGTTTGTAGGCTAAGCCCAGAGGCTTTTACAGACCTTTAAAATGGCTCACTTCTCACTTTTATAAGATGTACCACAACTTGGTGGATCTCTCAAAAACAGTACAATATCAAACAAATATATTTTGCTAAGTAAACCATGCCTTGTTTGCATATACCAGACCCAGAAATATGCCAATTTTGGGGAATCTGTTCTTGGGGTGCCTCCCTCTGGTTGGTCTCAAGCACACCAAAGACCTCTGATAGTCATCTCAGGGGATCACCCCCAGGGCCACTTCTGTAGCACATTTTTGTATGTGATGTGCATGGGCAGATCTAGGATTTTGGAAAGGGGGCTGTGGGGGGAGTGACCTGATCTGTAAGGGTGGCTGCAATCTGGCTCCCAGCCTCTCTTAACACTATAGCAGGCAGACTGCCACAGGAGCAGCAGCAGGGGAGTTTTTTTAAGTCCCTCAAGTAGGTAAGAATCTTCTCTCCCTCTTCCCTTGTTGGCTGTGCTAAGCTGCATGCTATCTCCCTTTGTCCTCATTTGCCCCATCCTCCTCCCAGTACTGCTGCTGCTGCTGTCCCCAGCTGATGAGGGCAGGGTGTTGTGGTCCAGGCTTCAGGTCTGGCAGGAAAAACTGGGAGAGGACCAGGCAAAAGGAACCTGCCTGCAGCTACTGTTGTCCCTGGCTGAGCCTGACTCTGTGCGCTGGAGCTGGAGCAAGCAGGAGTGACTCTGGAGTTCCCTTCTATCCGTGCCCCAAAAGCAGCTAGATAGTAGCAGCACTGGGCAGAGGAGGGGGGTGGGGGGGAGACGCATCATTGGGCATGGAGGGGCAGGGAGGAGGGAATTCTTATTAGCTTTATGGACTTAAAAATTAACTCAACTGCTTTTCTTATGCTGTGATTGACTGGTGGGGGGTGCGTCTGTGCTACTGTGCCTCCTCTGGATCTGCCCTGGACATGTGCAAAAGGGAATGGTTGGGTAGGGTGTACTTAGATGTACCCTAAGTGGCTGTTAGATGTTTGAGTGCAAACCAAGTCTATCGCGCTTGAGTCTCTGAAAACACATTGATGCGCCTACATTTGTGACTCCCTTTCATCCAGCCTTTATAGCAGTGGTCAACTGTTTAATCCCAATTGACCAGTTGATTGGGGAGCCCTTGACAGTCAATCTTGGATGAGCTGTCCAGGTTTTGACCCTCCCCCGGCCCGGCCCGGCCAGGGCCCCACTCACTCCGTCCCACTCCCTCTCTCCCTCATCACAAGGGCCTCGATCTGCCTCCCCCCACCCCAACAGACTTGCTGGGTGCGGGGGAAGGGAGGGCTTGGTAGATCCTGGATTGCCCTTTACTTGAAAAATGTGATCTTCACCTTAAATTTGGAGACCACTGATTTACAGTAAGTCAGGGAAAATGGAGTGGAGGATGAGGAGAAAGATCCATTCATTTCTTTTTACATGAGTGGCATTTTTAACGATTCAGCCTGGATGGACTAGGTTCTCACTTAAGGTATGTACTGACATTTGGGAAGACTAGATTGCATTAAAAATGGCTACCTGATCTAATTTAGTTTGCCCAGGTGTGGACCTTACACTTACACCCCTGTTTAGGTCGATCTAAGTGTGAACTGTGCAGAAGCTCAGGAAGGAGAGATTGGTCTAAAAATGCCTGACCCAATCTTAAGTTAACTGTACCTGTGCGAGCCAGCTCCTGATCTCGGGGGCGAGCCGGGCCCGTCTTTGTGCACACAGGCTG
>NW_005842124.1:1725975-1730323 GCF_000455745.1 Alligator sinensis
AATCTTTTTGAGGGGCCAGAAAACCCAAAAGCTAGCCGCCACGTGTGCCTATATTAAGATTGGCCAATAATGTGGCGGAAATCTTAATACAAATGGCGGGAACTTCCTTGTACTATGCATCACTATAATGCAAAAGAAATGCACGATGCAAAGAAGGCTACAAAACTGGCGGGGAAAAAACTCCTGCACGCGGGTTCTTAATTGCAACAGAACGCTGCACCTTGCAAAAGAGCTGCAATTTAGCGGGAACACAATTTAGCGATTCCAAAGCACACACAAACAAAAAAACCCACAACTTTGGGTTGTGACAGTACCTTGGAGGTAGTCTCCCTTAGATCAGGTCCAGTGAGATCAATGTAACTGAACTTCTATATAGTTCACAGCTGCTGGCCCCAGCCCCAGGTCTCTCTCTCTTTTTTTTTTTTTGTACCTCCCACTCCCAGCACAAAGCTGTTTTTAGCCTTCTAACCCCTTGCCCTACCCCCAGACAGATGAACGCCTCCCTGCAGACTGGCCAACCTCTCTCCGAGCCTACCAAACCTGCTATCCCACAAGCTGTTCCTGGTGTTGGATTTACTGCCATTTGCCACTGCCAGGAGCTGAGGAAGTCAGGGTGTGGGGAAGGGTGAGCAGGATTGTGGGGTGGCTTGCCAGGGTGTTATTCGTTTAGGGGTGGGGGGCTTAAGGGCAAAAAATAGCCCCTAGTCCGGGGGTGGGGGGAGAGCCCCCCATCTCTGCAATTGCCCCCGAGGACCTTGCTAGCTCTCATCCTGCCAAATCCCACCAGCCCCCCATGAGTCCTGCTTGTCACCCCAATCCCCAGGTGAACCACACCAGTCCCCCTTCCTGTTTCCCCAATTCCCTCCGCAAACTCTGCTTGTCCCACCAATCTTCCAGATCCCTTCTGCATACTCTGCTTACCCCCCTTATGCCGTCGTGGACCCTGCCAACCCTCTTTTCCCCACCCTTTGGACCCTATTTGCTTCCCTTATCTCCACAGAGCCTGCTTACCCCTCTGATTCTCCTAAGCTCCCCCTGTTAGCCCCCCTGGCATACCTACTTAACTTAGATCAGGTGGCCATTTTTAACTCTATCTAACCTCCCTCTAACCTCCCCGCATGTCTGTAGTACTCTTAGACATGCAAGTATCATTTAGTTGCCAGGTAGGATTTGGGCTCTTGTTTGATATGTTGACTAAAGAGGAAATAGTATTCATATTCTCCTTCTTATGCATCTATGAAGTAGAGGAAGGGAGATATTATGACCATTAGATATGTAGTTGAGAGGCTATCATTGGAATACTATTGAAGATGGTTGATAAATTGGAAAGGATTCACAGAAAAGCTACAAGTAAGATTCAAGACCTGGGAAAAAACTACAACACAATGAGAAACCAAAGCAGCTCAATCTATTTGGCTTAATAAAGAAGTGATGACTCAATCAGAATGTATAAGCACTTGACATGACAACAGGATTTATGCTAGTGAAGGATCTCGAAATTTAGCAAAGGTATAAGAAGATGGAGGAGGTGGAAACTGAAGCTAGACCCATTTAGACTGGAAACAAAGTGCTTTTCTTTTCTCTTTTTTTCCTTTTTTTAACAGCATTGCTATTTAACAGCTTTCCTAGGGCTGGGGTGTGTTCTGACAGGTCAAAGTCTGAATCAGGAGTGGATGCTTTTACAAACTTTAGCTTAATCTGAAGTTATGGTCTTGATGCAGGAATCTTTGGCAGGATTCTGTGACTTCTGTTAATTGGTCCCTATTGGCCTTGCAAGTTCTGGACTAGTGCATTTCTTGCAAGCAAGGAATGAGTTGCTAGTGACAGTACTGAAATACCAGTGAATTTTGGGATGGTGGTTTCCTGGGAATTCTCTTAAGCCGATAGTTGCTAATTCTCACAAGCAACAGGCACCCGCAGCACTTGTACATACCTCCTGTAAAACAGAGAGAAAGTCTTGAGTGTAAGGTTTATCTTTAATTACCCCCTTCCTTGCTTCTTTAGTCCAGTACTTGCATGCTTACCTGTTATGTGACAGCTAAGTGCAGAATCAACACACGAAACCTATGGCTAGAGGTACTTTCAGTTCTCATTATCAAAGATCCTGGATTTTTCTGATTAAAAAAAATTTGCAAATTCTCTGATAAAACCCCCAAAATCTGTGATGAAAATTAAAGGCCCCCCATAAATCCCCACCCTGCTCATGCTCCTGCCTCCCAGTCCTGCCAGAGGGGGCCCCCAGCTGCCAGGGCTATGGAGCCAGGGACCCAGGTCCTCAGCTTCCTGTCCCCAATAGAAGGCAGCAGCTGCTGCAGCAGGAGGAGCACGGAGCTGGCTCCCCACTGCTGCCTGCCTGCTGCAGTCTCGGGCAGGGGCTGGGCTGGCTTCTGGGCCCCCCCCCAGCCATGACTAGCAGCCCCCCAGCCCTGTCAGAGGTGGCCCCCAGCCCCTTGCAGGCCCTATTTATCTCAGGCCCCAGGAGCAAAGAGTGAGCCTGAGCCAAGCCATAGGTGAGTGAGAGCCTCAGGCCCCACCCTCTGGGCAGGGTTGGAGGTTTCCTACCCTTTTTGCAATCAGCTCTTGCAGTCTGGAGCTCTGCCAGCCTGCAGAGCTCTTTGCAAAAGCAGGAAATCTGCGGGTTTCTCTACTAAAAGGGAAAATCCATTTTTCTCTGATAAAATTGGGAAATCCATGGCTTTTCTGTTTTTCTGCGGGAAATGGAAAAAATTGGCTTGGGTGGATGGGATCCACTTTAGTTCCAACAGAGTATGCTAAGGTACACGCTGGTGGGGTAAAAGGCAGAACATTGCTGTGGCAGTATCACTTTTTCAACAACCTTTATTGAGAGGAAGATGAGGTCCAGGTCTCACATTAAGATTACTGAAAGGGAAATGTGGCCAGCTTTCCATTCTATGGTAAATTCCAGGAAAAAGTTCTAAAATGAAACAGAAGATTTTAAATTCCAACTATTATGTAGAAAAGAAAATGAATCCATCCCAGCAGCCGTATGGAAGGAATGTGGCCAACTCGGAGAGTCTATTGAAAAGCTGTAAGTTTGAGAAGTCTGTTCAATTGGGAGCCTAGAAGCCCTGGGAGCATGGGGCTTCAGAGAGTTCAGGACCTTGACTCCCTGTCAGGTTTCCAGGCTGGCTGTTGAAAAACGAGGCAGGTGAGCTGGCAGGAGACCAGCTGGGTTTCCATTATGGTTTCATTGAAATCTCTACATTCCTGTTTTGGGTTTGGTATTTTGAAATGGCAAAACATGTTGTCAACATTTCTGACCAAGTTGGAACAGTACCTCCCTGTACAGAGACCTGTTGTTTAATGCTGTAGTAGACAAGATGCTGGCTGTGTGCTTCCAGAAGAAGGCTGTAAAATGTCATCAGGGATTTCCCCCCATTTTTTGTTCCAATAAAGCAGCAGAATGGTTTGCCTCGCTATGATGGGTAGAGTCGCTTGAAAAGCACTAGAGAAGAACTAAGAAACTGCTCTTTGTTTGTGTTACTGTACAGGCAGTCCTCAAACTTATGACGCAATTGGTTCCTGATAACCACATCTTAAGTTGAAACATCATAACTAGGAACAATTTTCCCATAGGAACAGTGTTATAAATGGGCGATTGGTTCCTTTACGAAGCTCGATACAGCTGTGTGCAGCTGGTAAGTCTGTTGTGGTGGAAGATGAGGGGGGAGGGAAGGGGTGTGGTGGGGGGGGCAGATCAACCCCCCTACATTGAAGGAGTGATTGGGACTGGGGCAAACGCTGCCCAGTTGGGGTGGGAGGGCGCAGGATGAAGGCGCAGCTCATCTGGGTGGGGCGGCTCCTGCCACTGTGCGCAACTGGTCCAGGAGCTGCTCATCCAGTGGCTCCCGCCCCTGCTCGGAGCTATGGGGAGGGCTATGGCAAATTTTTGGGTGGCTGCAGCCCTCCCATAGTCCCTGCCCTGCCGCCCACCCTGCCCCACCTCACCCCAATCTGGGGGCACAGCCCCCCACCCCCCCATGCCCCCTGCTGCTTGTCCAGCTGGGGCAGGGTGGGGGGAAGGCATGGGATGAAGGTGCAGCTCATCTGGGGAACTCAGGGAGAGGGGGCAGCTCCCGCCACCATGCACTACTCAGCCCTCCCATAGTCCCTGCCCTGCCGCCCACCCTGCCCCACCTCACCCCAATCTGGGGGCACAGCCCCCCACCCCCCCATGCCCCCTGCTGCTTGTCCAGCTGGGGCAGGGTGGGGGGAAGGCATGGGATGAAGGTGCAGCTCATCTGGGGAACTCAGGGAGAGGGGGCAGCTCCCGCCACCATGCACTACTCGTCCGGAGACAACACAGCGGCTCCGTCCTGCTCCCCCT
>NW_005842124.1:1730459-1770138 GCF_000455745.1 Alligator sinensis
GGTGCGGGGGCCACCACCGGGAGCTACCATACAAGCAGCTCCCGGACCAGTGTTGCACAGTGGTGGGAGCCACCCCCACCCCCTTCTCTATGCCCCTGGAAAAGCTGCACCTTTGTCCTGCACTCCCCCGCCCCAGCCCTTGTCCCAGCCCCAATACCTTCTTCACTGTGGGGGTGGTGATCTGCTCCTCCCTCTCCTTCCAGAATTACCAGCTGGATGCAGCTGTATTGAGTGTTGTAAAGTTGAAACCTGCGTTGGAACCTCGAAACATGGTGTCAATTTATAAAGGTCGTAAATGCCGTTTGTTGTAAATTGAAAAGTCATAAGTTGAGGACTGCATGTACAACGAATCACCTTTCGTAGCAGTGGTAAAATCAGTCTTCAGCGTTCCAGGCTGTTTATACTTGTATGTATGAGAGAGAGGATTCTTTAAGCAATGTCTGGGAAAGACACCAATTGGTCATAAAAGCAGACAAGTTGAACCTTGCAAGTATGAAAATTTGTGCCAGAAGTGCAAATAGATTGGGGCTGAAATCCTATTTCCATTGAAGCTGGTGGTAAAACTCCCATTAACTGTAATATTTTGCCATATCGTTTTATTGCCTAGAGCAGGGGTTGTCAACCAGAGGTACGTGCACCCCCAGGGGTACTTGAGAAGGCCCTAGGGGGTATGCGTGGGCGGGCGGGAACAGAATGCTGCCATGCACTATCCCATGCAGGCACTGCCTGCCTGGCCAGACATGGGGGCAAGGGAAGGTCGCACATGGCGGCTGCTGCTTAGCTTTCGACCCTGTGCCACCCCTCCTGCTCCGCGTTTGGCCGCGCGTCACTTCTCCCGCTCAGTGTCTGGCCACTGGGGGTACACTGCTCTGCGTCCGGCAACTGGAGGTACACTGACCCAAAAAGGTTGAAACCCCTGGCTTACAGCATCATTAGTTATTTCAATTACAATATACAAAAAAAAAAAAGATCGGATACCATAACATTTAGTAATTATGTGGTGCATTGTAGTATAAACAATAATTTTGTTAAAAAATGAAAACCAGGTTTTGAAAACATGATTAATTGGCATAACATTTTGTGAAAATCTCCCTTCTGGATTTTTGCACTTACTTTTTCTCTTTTTAGTTTACACGGTTTGATTATAAGGCTACCAGCTTTGTAACAGATATCTAACTATTACTTCACATCAAGTAGAATCGGCCTTATACATGGGCGGATCTAGGATTTTGAAAAGAGGGGTATAGATTTTGTGGCACAGTGTCGCAAATAACAAAACACACATTTTTCTCCAGTGAAAGAGAAACTAGTTGTTTAATTAATATGCTAGGGGACTAACATTGTGGTATTCAGTTTAAGGTCAAAACAAAACAATCCATTGGAATGTGCACTAATTTGCTGGATTATATACAAAGTTTAAAATAACAAAAAGCTAAGCAAAAAATAGTCAAAACCATCAAAAGTTATTGTGTCATTAGTCCTCTAGGCATTATAGTTAAATGTATGCATCTTATTTGTAAAACAAAATCTTTTCTTCCTGGAAGTGTTGATAGTACCTCCAATACTTCACCCTCAGTCATTTCTACAGCCGAGTTAATATTACCATACCTGAGTTAAGGTTTTAGCTAGAGCTAAAAACAGTTTTCAAGGCTGTGAAATAGAAGAGAGACATTACCAGGAATACCTATCAAACTTGCAGAAGAAAGGATAGTTTGACTAGTTGAATAACAAGACCATTAAAAAGGATAGAAGGTCACTAATATCTGTGGACTGGAGAGAACATCTGTAGAATGGAGCAGGAATCAGGGACATGATGAGCCATGAAGCCAATTGACTCTCGGCATGCTCGCTCTCACACTCTTGCGTGTGCTCTTTCTTTCTCTCCGTCTCATATGGTGTCAGATATCACTTTCCAAATCTATGAGACACACTGTCTAGCATTATTACTCAATATGCAGGATCCAGCTACCCTGCCTGGGCATTGATAATGATTGCAACTTTTGATTAGGTGCCGTGCTGTTTTTTGGACACCACATTCACGCAGGCAGCTGTCCAAGATGTTCATATTGTAAAGTGTTGTTTTGAAGCGTCTGTATCCAGATCTCAATCTGTTCAGCTTGACCCATGCTTCTCTATCAAGGTCATGCCCAGTGAGGGACTTGTTCGGTGTTGAAATAAAACACTGTAGGAATAAGTCTGACCTTCCCAGCAGTTGGCCCACTCTGTTGCTGCCCAGAGTTTTGGATCAGTATCCCCAGTCTCTTCCAGGAGCTTGTGGACTTCACATAAAAAACAGTTTAAGACTTTTAAGCTGCTTAAACCTCCATCTGTTCAGGTCTTCAGTTAACAGTTGATGAAGCAGCATTGCTTGAATAGAAATGCCACTGCCCCTCCCAGACTGTTGGTTTTAAAGTTGGAGTGGAACCAGAGTGAAAGGGGCTGCAACTGTACCACTGCCCCAGATCCACCCCTGGTCTACACAAATAGCTTGTACTAAATAAAGAAACTGTTAGTTATGTAAATAAAATAGATAAAACTCAGTCTAAGACTTCTAACCTGGCAAGTCTTCAGTTTAACAGAATAATATAGCTCAGATGAAAGCAGAAGTAGTCAATCTTCTATGGAATCAGTAGGAAAGTTGGCATTTGGTAGACAAGGGGTGCATGTACATGTGAATATTAATGCAACACAAACTCTGGAGCCGTGTGCACTGGAGTTTATCGATCTTGGATGCAGCGTTTACATGTGTATCCAGGACTGCAGCACAGTGAGCCAGGGCTGCAGTGCCCTGGCTGGCAGGGGGTTCCTGGGGGTCAGCCTGCCAACCTGAGGGTGCTCTGACCCAGCTCAATGTGCTGTGGAGGGCCTGACTAGGGCACGAGGGTGCTTCTGTGCGGGGCTAGCTGGTAGGCAGTCACCACAATGAAACACCCTCATGCTCCAGCCAGCCATGTCAGTGTTTACACTTGTGTTGCGGTGGAGTAAATAATTCCACCATAGGAGAATACTTCTATCTGGCAGTACTAACCTATGGCAGAGTAAATGAGTTTACTATAGCCTAACAGCTCCGCATGTGTAGACTGGTGATGCTTTACTGCGGAGCAGTAAATGGAATCTTCTGTTCCATTATGCAACTCTGCAGTAAGTGTCTTGTGTAGATGCACCCAAGAAGTGGAAAGCTACCTTGGCCAGAGAACAGGTTGCATGATAAAATATGCAAAGGCAAGAGTAGATGTGTCCAAAGGAGCAGCAAGGAATGAGAGAGAAACAGAAAGAGAGAGAAGACATGATTTTGTAGAGCTTGAAGGTGGGTTCAGAGACCTTGTAGTAAGTGACATGGATTTAAAAGGTGTTTAGACTGGGCAATAAGATGGTTGGAGCAGCAGTATTTTGGGTAGAAATGAGTTGGGAAGAGAAGGTGCACTGGGACTAGAAAAAGGTATTTATTGTGATCTAGGAACAAATTACCAAGGTAGACATGGGTTCTAGTAGCGCGAACAGAGAAGATGCAGTGGATTTTTGTGATCTGAGAAGGAAGACATGAAGCAAGACTCTGGCCGTGAAAGAACACGAGAGTATCTAGTGATGATGGTAGGAATTTGGCCCTTGTATATAAATATCTGAACTCAGGGCATTTGCCAGTCAGCAATCACCAAAAATCTTCCAGCTTCAAATCCCTCTCAAGGATCACAGTCTCTGTTATTTTGAAATTTCTCTGGTAACATATAATGGAGTCCTCTTATTGGAACATGCTGTATTTTCCGAATGAATCATCTGAATGTTTTGCTAGATATAATATAGCTGCCAAGATACCTTCCTCTTATAAAATCTTTCCTTACACTCTTAGTGGTTTCTTCCTTTGTAGCTCTGTAAGGCACAGGTTGTGAAAAATCAATCTTGGCCTTTATCCATTCTTCTGTCTTCTCTTTCTTTTTTCCTTTTTCCCTTTTTATTTTGGTGAGTAGTTGTGGAACTCCTTTCTGTTCTTAGTGTCAAACAATATGATTAGTGTTGCTTGTGACAGCCTTTCTTTAGCCTAAATTTCTTTTATAAAGAAAAGAGCAATATTAGTCAGTGGCCACAATAGGAGCTTAATTTATAAAAGAGAGTAGATGTATCAGGTTGGAAATACAGTTATACAATAGCCCTTTTATTCCAGGCTGCTAGTATAAAGTATGCTCTAGGTTACGGCATGGACTAGTCTAGCTCCTTTCTTCAAGACTAATCACGATGCTGGGGCTAAAATGGTAACATGGGTGGTTTTATTTTAAACAAACAACCAGATGTTTAACCAGATGTGAGAATTTTGAGTGCCATCCTGTCTGAACAGGGTTTTGTATAGTGTGAGATTACTTGATTCAGATTAAAAAAACCCCAAACAATAAAACCTTTAGGTTTATTTAGTATCTATAGGCACTTGTACACATGATGGAGGTTTAATACCCAAGGTTTTACTTTATATCCTGAGATGGTGGGTTTTTCAATTTTCCATCACGTTATGGTAAGGGGCCTGATTTTTTTTGGAGCCAGAGCCTGCCTGTGGCTGGGGGGTGAGCTGCTGGTGGTCTGAGTGGCCCCTGAGTTGCACGGGACCCTGGTCCTTCCCTCTGCAGCAGTGGAGCCCCTCAGGGCTGGCTGGACAGGCTGCTAGCGGGCCACAGGCTGCCCCAGCTCAGAGGCAGCACGCAGCCTGATCCAACTGTTCCCTAAGCTTGCTTGGGGAGCACCTGGTGGGATTCCAGTGAGCGGGCTCAGGGGAGAGTTGGATCTGGCTGGGTGTTGCCTCCAAGCTGGGGCAGCACCCAGCTCACAGGTGGGCTGGGGGGGCACCACTGCCCCAGAGGGAAGGACTGGGGCCCTGGGCAACTCAGGAGACAGCTCCCCCCCCAGCCAAGGTCAGGCTCTGCCAAAAAAATAAAAATAAAAAATGGATTGGGTCACTCGCCACTTCTGCCTTCAGCCAGGTGTCTGTTGAAGGCAGAAATGGCAAGGGGCCCAATCCTTTTTTTGGGTGGAGCCTGCCCACATGTCCTGCTGCTCGGGGGCGAGCTGCTGGCAGGCTGAGCAGCCCCTGAGCTGGGGGGGAGGCTGGTCCTTCCTTCTGCAGTGGCAGCGCCTTCTGGGGTGCCCATTTATGCTGCTAGTGGGCAGGGTGCTGCCCCAGGTCCGGCCCCAGGCAGCACCTGACCAGATCTAACTCTTCCCTGAGCCCACTATGGCTTCCAGCACCCTGTGCACTGTCCCCACCACCTGGGACTGCCTGGGAACAGGCTGGCTTGCCCTTAAGGTAGTGCGGGGAGGTGGCAAGTGGGCAGCTGGGTGTGCTGGTGGCTGGAGAAGGCAGTGGGAATGGTGCATGGGGCGCTGGGAGCCCGGGTGGCCTCGGGGAAGCTTGGACTTGGCAGGCTGTGTGCATGTATACAAACACCCTGATATGCCTGGTTTTGTTTGAACCATTTGAATAGTTTCAACTGGTAGGAGCCATTTCCAGAGAAAAGAAAAATTAAGCTCTGGATTCAGACAAGTTAAGAGGAGAGCGGTTTCCTGTAGTCAAAGGCCTGGGATCATGAGAGTGCTAGATTATGGCTGCAGCCATCTGAGGCACTGGAGTAGACCAAAGATCAAAGAAGAAAGAACCCTGAAGGGGGCAGTTATGCTTATAGGGATGCGCAAGTATTTAAAACACATTTTTCAGCTACAAAAATTGTATGTGATATTTTGTTGTTTTTTTTGGTGTAAATGGTCACAATCCCATTTGTTCATAGATCCAAGGAAAGCTGTACCACAGTAACTGTTTTGAGTGGACACAGATTAGATAGCCTTTAAGTGGGGTAGGTTAAGTTTTTATGCAATTTATTTTTTGTAAGATATCAATTCAAACAGATGTGGGGACAATTCTGTTGGCTTATTTAGAGTAACTATAGGAACCAGGAACTCTAGTGGAGCAAGTTGTTCTTCCCTTTTAGGAAATGCGACTTCATCTAAATTTCCTCCCTTAGACATGTCAGATATTTGTTATTGTTTGCTGCTTTTCAGATCCCTTTCCTGTGCTTTTTGAAGCTATTGTATAGTGGATTTTTCTTGGCTTGCTACTTTCTATTGATTATAAAACATAGGACAGATATCTCTGGGAACTACTATTTCATCAAACTTGCACAGTCAGTAGGATTTTGCTCATGTGTTCATCAAAAAAAGTCTTAAAATTTTTAAGAAATAAATTATATTTTACAGATGGGATCATTTAACATTTTAAATTGATAGATAGGTCTATTGAATATTAAAGTACTCTAGTTGGTTGGTTTGCTTATTTTGACACAATTGTTTGTTCTTGGTCCAAAGTCTGAGATTCTTTTATGGCTATGGATGGGGATGACCAGGATTAGTTAAAATATTGGTATATTTGATTGTATTATTTTGATATACCTACTGCAGTTTTAAAATATATTTGCTTTTTGTGGCTAATAGCAGATTTATGTTTGAATTACTGTATGGTGCAACATTAAGATAACTAGTGAACCTTTTTTTAATCTGAAAATATATTTAATAGGCTTGTTTAAAGATAATGTTTTAGATGCATGCAAACCTATATTCATTTTTCAGGGACAGATGACTGTGTATGCAAATTTTGATAAAGATATTTACCTCCCAGAAGATGCTGAATTTTACTTAGTTTACAATGGATCCACTCAGAGACACATAATGTTTGCAGAACGACTTAGTAATAACGTGCTTCAGTCCATGATTCCAGGTGAGTCTTGCTGCTGTTGCATTTTTTTTCTCTTTTCTATGCACCACTGCCTTTGAGGATTCTACATGCAATTAGGGTGCTTTGTGCCTTAAAGCTTTTTTTACTTCTCTCCTAACTATATACCAGAGTCAGTACAATAAAATACATCAGCAAACAACCTTTGATTCTTGTCTGATATTTTGACATGGTTCTGTTTCTTATTAGGTTTTTATTATGGGAAATAATATTGGGATTGAGAGATGGATTTGTTGGATGCAGGGTGAATAGACTAATTAGTTTTGGTTCTACTGTCTTGTACTTTTTGTAGCACAAGACAGTCAGATGGTGCATTGCTATGATGGGTTACAGACTGGACTTTCTTGTGTTTGCAAACAGTGAGATGCACCGGTCTGCAAAATGGTTAAGTCCCAATGATTTCTATAAAGCAAGCCAAGATATTTTTACCTAGGCATGCCCTCACATTCTGAGGTTGGAGGCAGTAGTCAGACTAACTTGCAAGGCCCTGCACTCAAGTTGGTGGAATATTTCCATTTTTGTCTGTTTGTAACACAGACATTTTGGGTACCACTTTATCTATTTTTGAAGTTTTAGGCAATAGGCATGCATGAATGTGCAGAGTCCTGTTGATCTGGGAAAAAATCAGAAAAATACAAGCAAGAAAATGAAAGATATGTGGAGCTCTTGATGTCTGCCTATCAGAGCAATAGATTCAAACACTTAGGAGATGCCTGTAAGATCAAATAGCTCTTAGACACCCCTTAACATTTATCATCATTATAATCCATACACAATTAATATCAGTGATAATATCTGTATTGCCGAACTGCTTACCCTATCCTATCTCCCATGCTTCCAGTAGAGTGTAATATTGACATCTTGGAGACTGTGTCTGTATTGGAGACCTAAAGTGTGGTATAGAGAGAAGCAGGCTAGCTAGGGTACAGGGAGGGGTAGGGAGCAGCACACAGCTGTCTGCTGGGCTTTCCCTGGCTGGAGCTGGGGGAGGATGTGTGGCAGGGTGGTACCAGCTCTCCCCAGTACCCCTGGGGGATGGGGTGTGGCAGGTCTGGCCCAGCTCTCCCCAATATCCCAGCCAGGGTAGTTGGGGTGACAGGCAAAGGGGGTGTCTCATGTCAAGGGGGCTCCATTCCACCCCGACCCCCTTGCCAGGCAAGGCCCAGCTGGCAGCTGTGCTGCTTCCTCCCCCTCCATCCTCTGCTGACAGCCATGCAAAGATAAGAAAAATTAACCCTTGAGGGAACACAAGTTCCCTAAGCTGCTTTGCTCTATAGCGCCTTCAGCTACTGTCGGATTTATCAAAGGTTAATTTTTTGCACAATTGGCCATTTTAAAAGTGCTGTGCAACTGTGCACATGTGTTATTTCGCTGTAGAGTGCTTTCAGAGACCCAGTCACACCAACAATGTAACTTGTTTAAGTGCCCTATGTGGAAGGAGGGTGGGATGAAAACATCTGATACTGGTACTTCACAATGAATGGAGTGAACTTGAACTTGCTTAATATCCAGCTTACTGGTTTAGCAAGGCATTGTTCCTTGAGCTGAAATGGATTGTTTTGTTTATTATGCGATTTGTGACTTTCATTTGTGTGGGTAAATGGGAGATATATAAATGGGATGTACCTATGAAGTGGGATCTGTTTGTTATTTGTTTCTGTTTTCTTGTGGAATTAGTAGAAGAGATACAGATTTTGAAAAGAGTCAATTGATAGAGACATTCTGTGCTGTTTTGTGATTTCTTTAATTCCTTAAATGGTAAGACGCTAGAACTGTAGAAAATTTAGTGCTAGTTGAGACACCCCTGGGAAAATGCCAGCTCTTAGTTTTCACACATTTTTGTCTCGGACGGCCGGAGCCGACTCGAGGTGATTTTTGAAATTACTCGTTCGCTGGGCGGGCTGGTGAATGGAGAGGCAGACAAAGCTTAATGGTTGCAAAAACTTTACTTACGCCGCTTGTAGCTGCGACGCAGACGGTCCAGTCGTTTGAACAACTATGTGAGTTGTTCCAGCTGGCAAGGCTCAGGCCAGCTAATCCGTCCACAAATTAAGCCGGCGGGGAAAGGGTACGTCGAGGATTGTGCTCGGCGACGGGGAGAGGAATCGATAGGTGATCAGTCTATCAATCAGCTCAGCCATAAGTCAGATCTCTTTAGAGGCACTCTGCAGCGTGCTCAAAGTTCTCCGACTTGGGCGGAAGTCGCACGAAATTTTAAACGGCTAGCAAGCCAATTACTAGCTGCCACGTAGGAATAATTTAGAACTGGCCAATAGCGGGACACAAATTTGCATTCAAATGGCGGGAACTCTCTTGCACCGGGGTTTTTCTGTTGCAACAAAAACCTTTGCTGTGCAAGAGGCTCTCATGTGGCGGGAAAATTCCATCGTGCCGAGGCACCAAAATCACTGGGTTGTGACAATTTTTTGATCACAGAAAAATAATAGAACAATTCTTTTGTCACAAAGTACTCAAAAAGACCACAACAGGTCAGAATGTTTCTGATGCTGTGAATTCGTATTTGAAATCTCTGGGGCTATCTTGTAATCATACTTGCACACTTAAGTGCTAAAATTGAATGGCATCCTGTGGCACCCTTGAAAAGATCTCAAGGTACTCGAGGGTGCTGCGGTTGTAGAGGAATGAAATCACATGCTAAATTATTTTTTTTGTGGGCTAGGGGTAAAAACATAAGGCAACAGTGAAGTAGCTACCTGAAGCCACTCTGAAGGCAATGAGAGAGTAAAATGAAGACTGAGTTTAGAATACAACTTTCAGGGAGTAACTAAATGCAAAATGTAACGATACAGATCATTTTAAACATTACTGCTATTCTTGTTCTTTGGTTAACCTTTTATGGGTACACTTACCTGATTTGTGTTTACAGCTGTAACAATTTTATGTAGAATTTTGGATTTGCATTGCTTTTTTTTTTTTTAGTATCATTGGTAGGTTTAGTAGTTAGCACTCTACTGAGATGCCCAAGAAGAGCTTGCATTTCTGAGATAGCATTATGTCCGATCACATATACATGCCTATCTTTGCATGAGTGGGTCCAGGATTTTGTAAAGGAGGATGAGGGAGAGGGACAGTGCATGGGTGGCTACAGCCCTGCTCTCAACCTCTCCGCACTCCACCAGGGCAGGCAGATCATGCTGCCAGAGCAGCAGCCAGGGATTTTTTTTTTTTTTTAAAGTCCCTCAATTGGGTAAGAATCTTTGCTTCTCCCTTCCTTTCCATCCTCTGCAGCATGTCCCTTTCCCTCCCATTTCCCCCTTCCCCTGCCTGCCACTGCTGCTGTTCCTGCTATCCACAGTTGACTTGGGGGTGGGATTGAAAGGAAAGGGTCCAGAATTGCTCCTGCTCTGCTCCAGCCAGGCTGCACAAGGAGCCGGGCTATGCCAGAGACAGTAGTGGCAGGGGGTGGGTTCCCTTCCCTTGTGCCTGCTCCTTGACTGGTAGGAAACACTGGGAAGGGACTTGGCAGGGAAGGGGAACCCACCCACTGCTCCTGCAGTCCCTGTCTGAACGTGGGTCTCTATGGAGCCCAGCTAGAGTGGTCTGGAGCCACTCTTGCCTCTGTTCCCCACCAGCAGATGCCTCTCTTCCCCCACCCTTGCCTCTCCCTGGGGCAGCTGGGGATAGCAGCATCAGTAGCCAGGGGAGACTGGGGAGGAGGTAATGGGAGGGATGGTTCTGCTGCACATGGAGGGGAAGGGAGGAAATTGTTGGGGGACTAAAAAAGAGTCCCTTGTTGCTGCTGCTCTCAGTGTCATCTGCTGAAAGGGGGGTGTATCTACGCCGCTGTCCCCAACCCCAGATCCACTGTTGTATCTTTGTAAGGAAGGTTGGGATTGTCAAAGAAGCCTAAAGGAGGTAGGTGTCTAGGACAGTGGTCACCAACTCATTGATCCTGATCGATCCTGATCGACAGGTCTATCCCAGAGCCTCGCTTCATCGATCCTGGGCTGGGGGAGAGCTGGACATGTGCACATATGCACACCTGCCCCCTATCCCCCCAGCCCCAGCAGGTCAATCTGTGGGGGAGGGAAGGGGCAGGAACCAAATCGAGGCTCCTGCAGGGAGTGACTAACTATGCAGCCTAGCTAGGCACAGGGAAAAGTAAGTGGGTCTGTGTGGTGGTAGGATTGGAGCCTGGGGAGCTCCTCCAGGGGCACGGGGTCTTCCTCCCATCTTTGTGGGGCAGAGGTGGCAGAGGCAGCTGCCACTGCACCTCAAGCCCCACTGCAAGCCGGCCATGTGCAGGCGCAGCTCACCTAGGAAGTGGGGACTTGCATGGGGGTGGCCCTGGCCTAGCTCGGTCTGGGAAAATCTGGTTGTGCAGGGGCATGTGGGAGGGGCTTCCACCGCTGGGCGCAGCCTGGTGGAGGGACCCGCGGGTCCATCCCCTCCCCTACCTTTGCTCCAGCAGCAGCAGCTGCCTTGTCTCGAGCACAGGTGGGGGGAGCACAGGCCCCTGGGGTCTCTGCTGGGCTGCGCCCAGTGGCAGGAGCCCCTCCACGTGCCCCTGGACAACCAGATCTTCCAAAACCCAGCTGGGCTGGAACCCTATCCCACTTCTGTGCCACTGCTGTGCTGAGCTGTGCCCATCCAGCGGCTGGACGCATGCAGTGTCGGGCCCCAGCCTGACCGAGTCTGTGACTCTCTGCAGTTCAGGGGGGTGTGTGTGTGAGGGGCTCCTGCTGCTGGGTGCAGCCCGATAGAGGCCTCAGGGATCTGTGCCCTCCTCCCCCTCCTCCCCCCCCTCAGTCCAGTGCTTGGGATGAGGCAGCTGCTACTTTGGGCTGCCTGCTTCACTCAGAGCACAGGTGGGGGAGGGGAATGGACAATGGGGGGGGGGGCCCCCCCCCCCCCCCCCCCCCCCCCCCGCCGCGCCCCCTCCTCTGTCCCGGGGGCTGGGCCAAGGCCCGATGCCACTTTTGTCTGGCTGCTAGGTGGGCGCGGCTCAGTGCAGCCACAGCACAGAAGTGGGATTGGTTCCCAGCGTGGTAGATCTTGGGGTGCCATTTACTTCCAAAAAGTGACCTTCACCGTAAAAAGGTTGGAGAATGCTGGTCTAGGAGGTTTAGGCAGCTACCTACTTTGGGCTTCTTTGACAATCTAGCTTTAAATTAGAAACTATTTTTTTTAAGTCAAAGCCAAAAGTGTGGTTTCAGTAATGGAAACTTACAGTTCTCAAAAACTTCTGGGAATGTCAGTGGATACAAAACTCACATTAAATAAATAATCCAGTGCTACTATTCCAAATTTTTCAGGAACCAGTTTCTGCACTAACATCATCTTTTTTTTTTTTTGCTTCCTACCCAAGAAACTGCTTCAGTGTTCAGTGATAAGAAGGCATCTTAGTTTTCTCTGTTTAAAATCAGGATCTGGGTGAACACCTGTTCACCAGAGCACCCCAGGGGATGACAAGGTTCAGCGGTTACAGACTCCTGCAAGACCATTTTAGACTGGACATAATGAAAAACTTCTTTACTGTCCAAGCCCCCAAGGCCTAGAACAGACTCTCCCCGGAGGTGGTGCAAGCACCTACTCTGGGCACTTTCAAGAAACATTTGGATGTTTATCTTGCTGGGATCCTTTGAGCCCCTTGAGCAGGGGGTTGGACCCAATGATCTTACGAGTCCTAATGTCTACAAAATCTATGAAATATAAATGTGTGTGTGTGTGTATGTATGGGGTACATGCATACATATACGCATGCACACATGCGCGCGCATACACACACGTGTGTGTGTGTGTGTGTGTGTATAATATAGATGTATATTAGGGCTGTCAATTAATTGCTGTTAATATGTGTTATTAATGCATTAATTGGTTCTTGCATTAGTTTTTTTTAACTTGTTAATTGTGCACATAGTTTTAGGCCTAAATTGTGCACCGGGCTCTGCTCTGCCGCCATCATCTCCACTTCCAGACTACCCAGCAGGGCAGTACTGGCAGTGCAGAGGAGCTGCAAGGCAGCCCATACGTGGGCTCTAGGCTGCTGCAGCATGAAGGGTGGGGGGAGGCGACACCGACACCCACAGCATAACTGCATGTACAGCAGTGCCCAGCAGGTAAGTCTGTGGAGGGGAAAGGAGAGGGGGTCAGATCAAGGCCCCATGGTGAGGGAGGGAGTGGAGCAGGGGCTGGGGTGGGTTGTGGGATGGAGCTGTGGGCAGCTCATTCAGGGGTGTGCGGGATGGGGCATGGCTCTCCTCTGCTGTGCACACCTCTGTGGGAGGCATGTGCCCCCTGGATTTGTGCACAGGGTGTTGGTGGACTCCCTACTGCAGGTTGGGGCTCTGCACCCTTCTGTCTTTGTCCCAGGAGCTATGCTAGCTGCAGTGGGAGGAACATCATGGCATCATGTGGCTTCTGGGACAAAGGCAGCTGGGCACAGCGTCCCAGCCCACAGTGGGCAGCCCGCCTCCACCCCATGCAGAAATCTGAGGGCCACATGCCCCCCATGCTTCCCCTGAGGGTATGCTCAGTGGTGGGGAGCCGCCCATGACTCCTCCCCCACAACTTGCCACATGCACCCCAGCCCCTGCCCCACTCACTTCTTCACCGAGGGGGTCTCGATTGGCCACCCCCCACTCTGACCCTTCTCCTCTACAGACTTACCTTCCAGGTGCTGCTCTACAAGTCAGTGGCTGCATTCCTATAGGGTTTACCATATTTCCAGTTTCAAACAAGAAGACACCTGTGCGGAGGTAATATGATATGCCTTTGCCCTGTTCCTGCTCCTCACTCCCAAACCACAGCCCCACAGCCCTGCTGCTGCCCCTCACTCCCGATACACAGTACCCTGCATCCTGCCAGGGCATGCGGGGACCCCCCCCCCATGCTTCAAACCCCACACACACCCCGATAGCCCCTCCGCCTTCACAAATTCCTCCCCCACACATCCCACACCCCAACCATACAAGGTACCTGCATATTTTTGCATAAAATTTTGAGATTTTCTGCCCGTAATTTTGAGTTTTTAGCTGTGCAATTAAAATCACAATTAGTTGTGACTAGGTTTTTTAATTGCACAACTAATTGCGATCAAATTTTTTAATAGTTTAACAGCCCTAATGTGTATACCAATTATAATATATATAAAAGATGGGTATCAGTTGAACACAATGTTTTATTAATATATTTACAATTTTAAAGCAATTTGGAAGCCTACCAGTGCTTTAATCATTATAATTAAAAAAAATTCTAAATACCTATATATTTTGGCAGTTGAATTTGGGTTTTTTTACCTTAGAAAATCAGAGGTCCCCCTGCCCCTTTGCTCACCAGGATGCAGGCCTCCCCGCCCCCTGCTTCCTTGTGTCACTGAGCAGCCTGGCTGCTGCCCCTTACTTGCTACCTGCAGCACCCTACCCCCGCCCCCCAAGCTGCCAAGGCTACGGGACCAGGACCTGTAGCACCTGAGCCCTGGCTGTTGCCCATGGGAGATGGCAGCTGCTGCAGCCAGAATGGAGCGTGGAGCCTGGCTCCCCCTCCCCCATGGGCCAGACCCAGTGCAGCAGGGCAGACCAGGGTAGAGGGGCTTAGTGCTGTTGCTGGCAGGAGCCCCACACCACCATGCCAAGGTGCCCCTGCCCACCTGGCAGCAGCAGGGACAGAGGTGTGGAGTTGTGCCCCTACCACCCCCAGCTCCTGCTGGGTGGGCAGGGGGTGGCCTGTGATGGCGGACTGGGGCTCTTGGTGTTGGCACCAAGCCTCCCTGCCCTGCCCTTCCCTGCCCTGCCCTGCTCTACCATGCCGCCCTGGGTCCTGTCCACTGGGCTGTGGAGGCCTCTGGGAGGAGGGCAGCATGGCAGGCAGGCCACAGCCACCCCTTCCCATGCACAAATCTGGGGGGCACATGCCCCCCATGCCCCCATGGCAATTGTGCTCAGTGGCAGGGAACCAGCTACCCCCCGCTATGCTCCTCATGTCCCCTCCGGAATTGTGATCAGTGGCAGGGAACCAGCCCCTGCCTCCCGGGCGAGCCACCCATGGCTCCATCCCACTCCCTGCCTGGGCCGTGTGGTCATGCATTCCCGCCCTGACCGTAGGCCCCATGCACCGCCCCAGCTGGGCAGTACCCTCAGTTCTGCCCAGCTCCCTCTCCCTTCCTCCCTATGGGGGCCTCAATCCCTCCCCACTACACATGCACATGGTGCCACCTGCTTGATCACCCTCAGGAACTCTGTCAGCCTGCAAGGGGAAACCTGCCATTTCCCATGTTTTTCTCCTTTCAAGGAGAAAGTCTGTGCTTTTCTTCTTAAAAGGAGAAAATCTGCATTTTTCCTTGGTGAATGGAAACTCGGAGTCCTGGTGATAGCTCAGTTAAAAAGCTGATCCTACTTTGGGGTGGGGCAAAGGAGGGATAGCAGTAAATGCCGCTGGGCTGCCTGCAATCTGTACCAGCTCTAGACCAAGGAAGGCTGCATTTCTCTGGCTCAGCACCTGTTGCCATGTCTATTCAGTGCCCTCATTCTCTTCATGCATTTGCACGCTGCAACCTAGCAGATGTCCAGGGTGGTGCAAGGATACAAGTATTAGCTGTGGCTGACCATTGAGAAGTGTGCTCTGGGGTCAGCTCTCCAGGCTTGGACATGGGCTGCCAATGAGTATTTGCCTTTCCCCACTCAGTCCTGCTAATGACTGCTGAATTGCCTGCAGAGGTGGACACAAAAAAAACTTCCAGGGAAATTTTTAGATTCAGATAATGTTACATATTCTTTTATTCCTCTTCTGCATTTAGATTGCTGCAAATGATGAAAAGCCCCAGGGTCCTCGCAATTTTGACTTGAAACATGTAATCTTGACACGGTTATTTTATTAAAAAAAAAAAAAAAAAAAAGTTTTTCAAACCTCTGTTAAAACTTCCACAATGGGGAAGCCTGGTTTCAAACCAAGTAAGTTAATATAATTGGGAGGACAGATGTTAACAGTATAGAACATTTGATAACAATACAGTATAAACATGTGAAATTACTTATCAAAAGTACTTGACAGACAAACTCCCTTTAATTTAAGTAGAGGAGAATAAAGTTATGTGATTTCAGATACATTTTCACAGTATTTCTTAGGAAAAAAATCCATGTTTAATGAACACAGTTATATGTTAGTGATTAATCTACATTATGTTTCAGGCCATGGATACCAAGAAGCAGTTTTGGTCTCTGTGTTTATGTACACAGAAGGATATTCGCCTGTGATCTTGGGCAGCTGTTCTGTTACTTACAGAGAGAATCTGCCTTGCAAGTTGTCACGTTTTCTGGTTAGCCATGTTGACTGTATCACTTCTGTTAGTCACCAGACACTACTTAATACTTTTGGACTAACAGTGGAAGATTTTCAGTCGCTGGATCATGATATGACATTGGCTATAGCACATGAAGAGTTACCAAATAATTGGAACATCCTTGGAAACTGTTCAAAAGATGGTAAGTTCGTTTTCATTGAAAAGCTTTGAACTGTTTAAAGTATAGTGCATTTCTTAAGATTCAAAATCCCTATGATTCATTTTACTGTTATGATTGAACAAGTGTTTTAGAACAGGAAAATCAAAGTTTTAATCCATGTTTGTAGTAACACAAAGCATTAATATTTGCAATTCATTCACTAAAAAAATTTTCTGTATGTTGCATCTTACTGGAAATGTAGCTCTTATTTATGAGTAGAACTTGTCTAAAACTGATGAAAGATTTGGCTCTTAACCAAAACGGAGATTTATAATAATGAAGTATTTCTACCTTGATTCCAAATAGATGAGATTTCTTTTTAAAAAAATAATACAAACAAAAGGAGACAATAAAAATAAACATTTTTACAAAACAGTCCTGAGAATGTTGCAATACAGGAATTCTAACTAGTTACTATGCATATAGTTTATCTTGGTATTGGCAACATTAATGCTTTAAGACTACTAACTCCTTGAAAAAGCATGTTTTAAATATATTTCTTGGACATACTATAGCAGACAGGCTCATTAAGAATGCAGCATGCTACATAATGTACCTGAAAAGCATGGCTGGTGGATTTTAGTGGTTGACTGCTTGTCTAGAAGGCATAGAATGAAACATATGCATGATCCTTTACTTTGAGGGATGTTACTAAAACTTTTGCATTAGGTGATATTTGCCTAGTTTCAGGTTTTGTTACAAACCCAAAATTATGGCATTTTTGGTTGAGTTTTGCTTTGCATACTTGACATCGTTTAAAATGTGATGGCAGGTGAGCCACATGAAATAAAGTTGGAACAGATTCATTCCAAAATTTGGGGACCCAAACCCAAGTTCCACTTCTGTTTTATTTTACTTCTGGGATGGAAACTTTTTCAGATTTTTTCTAATTCTAATATGTCTCTACATCAGTGGTTCTCAAACTTTGCAGGCTCAAGGCACCTCTTGTTAGACTTGAGGCAGCCCTCTAACTTTTGTGAATTAAGTGACACTCTACTAAAGAGACTAATTTATTTATTACAGGACTTACCTCTTTGCAGGGGAGGTGGGGTCCTCAGTGAAGCATGAGTGTATAATATCTGTTGTTACTGATCAGCAGGGATCCTGGTTTTCTCTGATTTTAAAAACACCCCCAATTTTCTGTTTTAAAAAAGTAACCCAAAATCCACATTTTTCCATGATTAAAATGAAACACCACTGTATCTTTCTCTATATATAGTCATGATGTTTCATTTTAATCATGGAAAAATGTGGATTTTGGGTTACTTTTTTTAAACTGAAATTTAGGGATTTTTTTTTTTTTTTAATGGAGAGACCCAGGTTTCCTCCTGATCAGGCTGAGCTGTGTTGATGAGTCTCCAGGCACCTGCTTACACTATCTTGCTGCAGCTTTGGTTGTTTCTATTTATAACTCTTTTGTTTTATTTAGTTGAAGGGAATACTATGACCTTTTAGGCCAGTTCTGGACACTCCTGTGGTAATATCCCCTTTTATTAAAATATCATGGGAATATTTATATTTATTTTGTTATTTCTTGTGCTTTAGTTTTGCTTCAAAATTATCCTTTTCCTCTCAGTATTACGTATCATCCTCTCCTCCACAAAGTTTTAAATGACTTTGGTTTACTTTTGTTGTTGCATCTTTTTCTTTTGTTTTCCACAGTATTTTAGCCTGTCAGACCTTAAACACAGTAGAAAAGCAGGAACACGTGCACCAACTCTGTGCAGTATGGGTCAAGAAGTTTGTTTGAATTACTGGATCACTCTATACCCTGTGTTGTGTTGCCAGTTATCTTGTGTAGGTGTTTTCCTTTTTAAGGTTTTCCACATAACAGATGATACAGCCTTTGACTAGCTATTGGCCGTTAGCAAATGGCTATGTCCCTTGAATATCTGGTAGAAGTCTCACCATGTACAGCAGGGCTGTCCAACTTCTAAGCAGCTTAGGGCTGTACACTGCACAGGATGCACCAGTGTGAGCCACAGGCTGCAGTGTTGCATGAGCACCTCTCCCCAACCCTCCCTATTGCACAGTGCATGTGGGCTTCAGCCATAGGTTCCTGGCTGCGGGCTTCCTCACTATAATGCATTGCTGGTGTGGGGGCAGGAAGTGGAAGCCGGGAGAGGGAGCAGCAGCTGAGTAGGGAGCTTGGGGGCCCCAAAGAACCTTCACAGGCCAATTGGACAGCCCTGATGTAAAGAATACTCCCCCACCCCCACCACCACCATTCAGGCAAACTGTTTGGAGCACATAAGATTCTGATGTAAAAGTGGGTGGCAACTTCCTATTCACTTCTGGATGCATACAAGTTGTTGATTATCTGTACCTGTGAGATCACTTCTCACCTTAAACTTGCATTGTGGCAGTTAAAATTGGTTGTAATTTTTTCTTTCCGACTAAAACTCTCCAGGACTGATGGTTCCTTCCTTGAGAGAAGGGTTCTTATAATCTGCCACACGATGCACCTGGTTGCTGTTACTGGTGCTTGACTATTTATTTATTTATTTATTTATTTACTTTTATTTATTTATTTGATGAGCTGGGTTAGGTGTTTTTTTCCAGGAAGGTACAGCTTTCTTGTTTAATGCTAAGTGGAATTATATGAATACCTTAAGGAGAGATTATGTTCATTCGGTCAGAAAAATGACTGATAATTACTCCTGTTGATTTATTATCATCTTGTAGCTTTTCTCACAGTGCCAGTATTATATACATAACCAAGGTCCTGTTTATACTAGTACTATTAGTTTATTATTTATTTATTTATATTACATTGGAATAGGTGCACCAATGTAGCTACCCCACTGTAAATAATATCTTATGAGTACACTGCATTGATGAGTAGGGATCCGGGTTTTCAGTTTCCCATGGAAAAAAATGTGGATTTTCCCTTTTGAATGAGAAAAACATGTTTTGTTTTCATTTTAACAGAGAAACATGCAGATTTTCCACTTTTGCAAAGAGCTCTGTGCAGGCTGGCAGAGTTCCAGCCTGCAAGGGGCTGAGGGGAGTGGGAGAAGGGCAGTCAGGCAGGAGGCACCATGTGCATGCGCGCACTTACACATGCACATGGCCACTAGGCAGCCTGGAACGCAGCTCCCGCAGGTAAGACTCGTGGGGGGGAAGTAGGGAATTGAGGCCCCCATAGGAAGGGAGGGAGGAATTTGGGCAGGGCTGGGGCTGATGCCCAACCTGGGCAGTGTGTGGGGTTCGGGTCCTGGGGCCAGGATGCATGGCTGCAGGGCCTAGGCAGGAAGTGGGATGGGGCTGTGGGTGGCTCATCCAGGGGGTGGGGAGGGGGGCTGGCTCCCCGCTGCTGTGCGTGCTCACATGGTGGGGCATGGGGCAACATGCCCCCCATATCTGTGCACAGGGCAGGTGTGGGGGTGGGCTGCCCATTGCAGGCTCGGGGCTTCATGCCTTGCTGCCCTCCCCTTGGGGCCTCTGTGGCTTGGCAGGCAGGACGCGGTACAGCAGGACATAGCAGGGTGGGGAAGGCCCTTGCTGCTGTAAACCCTGCGCTGCCCTGGCGAAACACCCTCTGCCTGCCTGGCAGCAGCGGGGTGGCAGTGCGGAGTTGTGCCCCTCACTGCTGCTGGCGAGCTTGGGAGTGGAGGGCCTGGACCCATGTTCTGATGAGCAAAGGGTACAGGGAGAGCTCTGATTTTTCCCTGATTTAAAAAAAAAACCAAACAAACCCCAAAATCAAATACCAAAATATATAGGTATTTAGAATGTACTTTATTATAGTGATTGAGGCACTGGTAGGCTTCCGAATTGCTGTAAAATTTGTAAATGTGTTAATAAAATATTGTGTTCAATTGATACCTATATATATAGTGGCATTTCATTTTAATTGTGGGGTTTGGGTTTTTTAGATTGGAGAAGTTGCAATTTTTTTTTTTTTAGTCGGAGAATTTGCGATTTTTAAACAGTGAAATCAACAGGAACCCTGGTTAAGTTACTTGTTGCACCTGTAAAATCCCCATTTTGTATTGGTGCAATGGGTCTATATTAGAGGGGCTGCATTGATACAGTTATACAGCTTGGATTTTCGTAATCTGAATGTCCCAGTAATTCTGTGTTCCAGTTGAAGAGAAAAAACTACAGTGCTTGTTCCATAACTGACAGATATAGATGGCACGTGTGCTGCATTATTTGTAACTTCAGGAAAGACATACCCCATGCATGCAGTAAAATGAAATGAAAAACTTTTTTGATAACATTTTATGTGAAAAGTTTCTGGTGACAAGTTGAAGAGTGGCTTGGGAACCATCATCTGTTTCAGTGGAAAAAGATGGTCCCTGTGCCTGAAAATATGCAATCTAATTTGTGAGGGAATATCTTTCCCACAAGAGTTGAGTATTGATCATCTAATTTTATAACCACTTCTTTCATATATGCGCAGTTTCCTTCTGTCAGTCTTTCCCTGCCTTGTATGTTTTTCTTTCCATTTACTTTCTGCGACCCTTTCATCTAATTTCCATGAATACAACTTCCTTTAGTTTCTTTTTAAATTCTTATGTACCTAATCAGTAACTTCCACCTATCAAAGCTTGAAAACTATTAATAGGGGTGATTTGCCTGTTTATCAGTTGCTTATCAGTTACTGTAGGCATGTGTTAGGACCACATGCTTATCTGGCGGAATAGCTGTTGATTCTTTTAGTTTTGAAAGCTTTACTGTTCTTATCCATTCCCAGAGTTTCTGTTAAAAGAAACAACTTTTGAATGGCATTGCTTGGGAAAATGATTCTACCATCTGATGTTTTTTAGACCTCATTTATTTTTATGAGCACTTGGACAAATCGAAATAGTCAGAATAATAATTTATTTATAGGTGTTTTGGTATTTGGAACCAGTGCTTGTATTCTCTTTGTAATTTGTAAGAGGAACTAGACTGAAGTGAATAAAGGGAGAAGCTGGATTGGCTGATGGGTGTTGCAAACAATGTAGGAATTTAGTACAGTTACACAGGTCAAAACTTATTAGCCACATCATTTAAATTTGACAAAAGAAACAGGAAAGCACAAACCTTTCAGGAAGCATGACTGTTGGAATAAGTGGTTGTTCGACAGGCATATTACCAGCCATCCACACACACAAAACATTGAGGAATCTCAGTCTTCTGGCCCACAGGCAACACTTTAATATCACAGCTGAAGGAGATTGAGTGGGGTTGGTCATTGTAGTGTTTATTGCACTTTTGGTAGATTCAGACTGTGTTTTCCTTTTTAAATGCCATCCTTATAAAGAATCTTCAGTTCTGAAATGAGATACTTCAGGAAGCTTATCACTAACTAGGGTGCATTAAACCACACAGTGTGTTAGACCTGGCCCAAAACAATGGGGAAGGATTTTTTTTTGCATGAAAAACATTAAAAAATGAAAGTGTTCCAGCTCTAGAACTTGTATTTTAAAATACTTCCTGTCAAAACTACTTTTTATTCCCATTGTGGAAAAGTTCTACTGAGTAGAATATAGGACTGTTTAGCAATTAATGCAAAACCCTACATGGCTAAATTTTCCTCTTAGAATGAGGTGATCTTGTGGGAGTAGTTTTGCATGGGGGAGGAAATTTCTCCAATGACAACTTAACAGAGTGTTCTCTTATATTTGCATTGCCACTCTATGTATCTGATGATCTCTCCCACTTCATTTAAAAGGTGCGTACTCACTCCCCTTTTTCTAGGAAAAGGGAAGCCTGAGATGCAGGAGAGCAGTCTTTTAAAGAAATCTCTGCTAGGTGATGGATAGATTGAGGTTGTTGCCATTTCTGCTTGTTCTCAGAACATTATTAGAGGCTTGAGTTAAGGTTGTCTGGGTGACTAACTGCTGCTAATTAAATAAGAATATTTATTTCTTCCTTTTCTGTTATCTATACTAATTTTCAAGGTGAATAATGTCCTTTACAATTTGGCACTAATTGTAGAAGCAATAAATATGCTGTTTCTGTATTTTAATGAACATTATTCACCTTGGAAAATGTAATTATAGATTATAGAAAAGGAAGTAGCATATGCTCTTATTTAATTTTCTATAATAAATGCAATTAATTTCCTATTTCATATATACTTCATAATTATTTCTTAGGAATAGAATTATCAATTATCCACCAGTTTATCCAATGAGAGCTAACCCCTATTTCTCAACCAGTTTTCTGAACAGTATTATTTTATCAATGGCACTTTGGATGTTGTTTTTCTTTGTTTACTGGTACACTTCTTTTTAATTGCTGGTGCCAGGAGTTCTTCTTGAGGAGTCTCCACTCCTGGCTTTTGCCCATTGTAGTTTTGTTTTAAGTTGAACAACAACAAAAACAAGTCGCATTTATTTCTTTTGAGCTTAATTTGCCTTAACATTTGATACCTTCCCCTCTTCCCCCCCCCCTCCCCCCCGCAAAATAAAAATAAAGGGGGAATTGGTAATGTGCATATGTTTTCTCTCAAGGACTTGGGGAAATAATGGGAACAGTAGATGCATAACTTAGATAGCCTGGAAAAGGTTTCTGAGCTCCTACACTCCTCCATTCCAAATTGCACAATTTAAGGGGCTATTCAGAGAGTTATGCAATCAGTATGAATATCCAGAGTTGCACCAGTTAATGCTAACAGGTCTTTGAAACATTATTAGATCTCTTGCATCAGCTGTTCTCTAAGGCTAAGTACAGACATTCAGAAAGCCTGGGCCTTTGATTCACCTGTTGCAGGTTAGTTTAACCTGTGTAGATTGAACTGATTTGCAAGTCAATACACATTCACTTTTGATTCCGGAAATGCAGCCACATGCCTGCAGTGGCTCAGGCCAGAAGCCCTGGGGAGCGGGGGGCGGTACTAGACCGAGCCCTCCCTTCTCTTCAGCAGCTGCAAGGCTGGAGGGAAGCTGACCTGGAGGGGGGACATGGGTAGGCTGCTAAGTATAAACCGGTACCCTGGCCTCCATGGTCCCCAGCTGGCGTATGCCTCGAGTGAGAGTGGGGGAAGCAGCCCTTGCCAGGCTTCCGCACGCCCCCCACCCATGCTTGCTGCTCCAGTGGCAGGAACATGGGGTGTTGCCAGGTATGGTAGCCTGAAGGGAAGAGGGGGGTTTAATCCTCACTCCTTCCCCTCCAGCATGGGACTGGGGAGGGATGACAATGAAGTGGTCTAGTACAGATGCTCTATGATACTGGTGGTGCTGGGTGCCCTGCAGAGCAGAGGGAACAGATGTGGCCAGTGGAGTCCTGGCAGGGAGGCAGCGCAGGGTGGAAGCGGCTCTGGCTGTGCCCAGGGCCAGACATTTAGGTCCTGGGGAACAGCAAGCTCCCTGCATAGTCTCAGCATCATGGACACAGTGGCAGGGCCCTAAGATCCTGTCTCATTCATCCCAGCTAAGCATTTGCTTTCTCCGCATTCCAAACCGCCGGCAGAGACTCCGCAGCCCCCAGGGCACCTTACTGTTGGGAGGCAGTGGAGAAGCTCATCTGCAAAGCTGAGCTGTTGGCAGTGTCAGCCCATTGCTCTTGTCTGACCCCCACTATGGGCACAGGGCAGTGGATCTCCTGTACAGGGGGAGAGTGCTGCATGCCCAGCCCTTTCCACGTGCTGTTCCCTAGACAGACAGGTCTGCCTTGGGACAGCACTCTCTGCGAGCCAGAGTTGGAACTGCTGCCCAGTTCTTGGATGCGTGCTGGCCATGTAGGAGCCGGGCCTCAGCCTCCTCCTGGTGGCCCCTGCAGCCCGTCCTCTGGCCAGCTGCCATGCCATATACTCCTGCAGTCTGACCTGACTCCACCTCGCATGGCTGAGAGCCCCCAGGGGCCCCAGCTTCTGGGCTGTCCCTGCCATCCCGTGCAGAGCAGCTGTGGCCCATGGGGACATGTTCCTGGAATGACGTGCCCCCAGCGCCACCCTGCTGGGGCCCCACAGCCAGGCTGGCGGCAAGAAAGTGGTCTGCCTGGCTTTCTCCACATCCCGTCCAGCCCTGGTCCCACAGTGGCACCGGGGGCAGGTCTGGGGGATGGAGGTGGGAGGCACATTCCAGCACAGCTGGAGGTGGTGCTCATTTTGTGTCCTGGCTCGGGCGGGGTGGAGTGGGTGAATATCCCCCAGCCCAGCACCGCTTTCTCCCGGGCCTTGCCCCAGTCCCTGCCTGCTGTCTTTTCCCAGCACTGGCCTTGCACCAGCCTCAGGGTTTGGGGGATCACAGGATCATAGGAGATGGGGGGGATGGAAAGAACATCAGGGATGGCTGTTGCAGCCCCCATTCCAAGCAGGGCTGCCCCTAGCTGCAGTGTCCTGTGTGTGGCTGGGCCCCAGAGCCCTGAAAGGACATAGCTCCTAGCCTGTCCGGGCTCGTGCAGTTTGTTGCTGCCCTCCCAGGGAGCAGGATTCTCCTCAGGTCGGGCCTCAGCCTCTCTGGCCATAGCCTGACGCACTCGTCCTGTGGCTCCTGGCTGGGCGGGGGTCCCTGCCTGGGACTCAGCTGCAGGGCCAAGCAGCAAGAGGTACATGCCACAACCAGGGCCATACAGGGGAATAGGGCTCACCTATGCCCTGGTGCTGTGGGCTTGGCCGGCCCTGGGGCCACGGCTCCCAGTAACCCCTGAGGTCTGCCAGTAGCTATGCCCCCCTGCCAGTGGCCCAACCTCCCCACTCCCCTGCTGCTCGGCCCCAGGTCATTTGGCAGCTGCCAGCCACTCCCCAGGGCTCTGTGGTCTTGTCTTGGCTGTACCCTGAGCCACCTGCCCTGAGCTGCCTGGGCACACGGTCACTTCCCACCATTGACTGGAGTGCCTGTCCCATTCCTTTACAGCTTCATTGTCATCCCTCCCCTGTCCTGTGCTGGTGGGAGAGAGGAGGGAGGGGGAATTAAACTTCCCCCTACCCCGCCTCAGGCTACTGCATCTGGCCATGCCTCCTGCTCCTGCTGCTGGAACAGCAAGCTGGGGTGGGGGGAGGAAGCCTGGCAAGGGCTGCTATGCCCCCTTGCCAGTCAGACCCAGCTGCACTCCAGAGCAGTTTCTCACCCCCACGCCCTTCTCAGCCAGCCAAAGTACTCTAGCTAGTACCCTGCTCCACTAAAACAGGCAGTCCAGCCCAGCCCAGCCCAGGGCTGCAAAGCATGCTGGGATGCTGAGGGACTGTGTGTTAACTTAAACCAGGAAGGGGTCTGGGACAGAAGCTCTGTAAATGGGTTTGACCTAAATCAGTTAAGTCTGATGCTACATCCAACCAGGTTTATCTTAGACCAGTTTCAGCCATTTTGAAAGCTGTTTATGTGCACTAAATTTCTGTTGTTACAGGTTTAAACTAGTTTTTGATCATTTAAACCAGTTTATGTGTAACTTCTGTCCCTAGCCTGAGTGTTGTGGATGAGGAGTATTTTTGCATTTTCCTCTAAAGATTCTTCCTCTGCTTCTGGCCCTTCAGAGAGGCAGGATACCGGACTAGGTGGATTGCAGGTCAGATCCAACCTGACATCCTTATAGTCATCTCTATAACTGTTTCTGAACCTGTTAGCACTTTGGGCCAGATTCTGTCCCATCTATTATGTGCATAAGTGGACTTAAGCACCTAAGTGCAATTCTATTTCATCTTGCTTAAGTAGGTGGGTCCTCTTCAACTTTTAGCTTTTTTGTGACTCATTCTTAAAAATAAGATGATAGTTTGCTGCAAAGTGGATGCCTTAGATTTTCAAGGACCTCAACAAAATTACAAGTAGGTAGCTAAGGAAGCTTAAAAGGGTGGAATAGAATCTGGCCTTTTGTGCCTGATACATTTGCGGTACTCAATAAAGAACAATTATGTTAAGCTAAACTACTTTGTGAGAATATTTGGCTGATTTAGAAATAGAAGGGGAGTATCTTTCAGATAATGGAAATATAATCCCTTGTGTTATAACTAACTGGGATTGCCCAAGCAGGCAGACGTAACTGAAGCCTAGTCTGAACTGAAGAGTTTTGCTGGTAAAATCACACCAGCAAATGATACTAGTATAGATGTGGCTTATATAGGTAAGAAAAAGTTCTTTTGTCAAGATATACTGGTTCCCTGGACAGCCACATCCGTACTTCTTCCATTGGGGAAATGCCACAGAAAATTTACAACCAGTGCTCCTACTCATTGTAGGAAACCACTGGCAAAAGTTTTTAGTGTGAACTTGGCCTTAAGTGAAATCCTCTAGGGATTTATTGTGCCTGTGTTCTCCTCCTTCTCATGCAGGAACAGGTATACAGCTCTTGCACACCCTTGTACTGATAGAGCTGCATTGGTAGTGTGGGGGTGATTTTGAGGATTAAACGAAGCTTGGGGACTTGTAGAGCTGCCTACAGTGTGCATGGGGCTCCCCAGAATCTCTGCAGTTGTCATTCCAACAGCCCCAGGGACAGGACTTTGGAAGTGAGTCCTCAAAGGGGCATCCTCCTAGTTCTCTTGTGCAATGCATTCACTGGGGAAATCTCTTTGTGCGTGGGACTGTGCTTTTCAGACCACTTTGCACCACTCCATCCCTTTTATTCAGTGGAAGGGGATAGTGTGTGTGTGTGTGTGTGTGTGTGTGTGTGTGTGTGTAGAATCTTATTTCCTATAACTTAGTTTTAAGAATGGGTGAGAAGTAGGATCTTCAAGGAACTGATTCCCCTTTTTACTTGCCAGGTTGCATAAATTTCCTGTTTGAGAACACTGCAGTAAAAAAATCTTATATTAATTGCACTGCCTCTCTCAAGTGGTTGGTAAACTTCTTTTTAGGCTAAGGGCTGGAATGAACCAGCTTGGGTCAGAGGTGGGCAGGGAGGCAGGTGCTGGGGCCCAGCTGGTACTTCTGCTTTTCCTTGAGGTAGTATGGAGAGATTGCAGCTGGCAGTTCTCCCCATAGCAGCAACGGGAAGCGACTGCTGCACCTAGCTTAGTTGTAATGAGGGCAGTAGTTGAAATAAGGAGTAAGTGCTCTATCTCAAACATTACATTCTGGTCATGGGAAGAAAAGTGGGTCAGTATTGCACAAGCAGATTACCTGTCTAGTCTGATAGCGCTAAGGCCCTGATCCTGGAAACGTTTATTCTTATGCCTAGTTTTATGCATTATAATCCTCACAGTGACTACTCACAGTGTGTAAAGTTTAGCATATGTGTTGCAATGCTGGGTAATAGTGTAGACTAATTTGTAAACAACTTACCTAATAGGAAGGCCTGCCAGTGAATTAGTAGTTCATGAGATGATGGAGCCAGGAAAAACTCAAATCTGTCCGCTTCTTGTGACGTCTCTGTCTTCTCTTCAAGTCCACAAGTCTGGCATTTTCAGTCTCCTTCCAGGAAATGAATGAGATTCATAGTCCAGAAAAAACTTAGTCATTTCTGTCAGAGAGAAATATTTGTTTTTCTTGTATTGTTTTGGACTAAGGGAGGGCATCAGGTGCAAGTAAGAACAAAAGGATTTATTTAATGATCGAAACAGACTGTTTGGCTGAGATTTTTGTCACTTGAACAAAGTGTTTTGTCTGTAGAATCGAGACACAGTGCAAAACAAGGGACTGATAGTTTGCCTCTTCCACAATACTATATTGCATCACCTAAGCTTTTATTAACCAAATTACATGGTATGTAATAGCTAGTAGAAGCTGAAATTTTTCATTCAAATATTGAGAATATTTGTTGCATGTTAATGAAAAATGTCCTTGAAACACAAACATTTGCAAAACATTGGAGGGGGAATGAGATTTTTCTGATTCTCCTCCTTTTAGTCTCTGAGTGCAGTAGAATAAACAATGTTTCATTTTCTTTCCTTCTTTCTTAGGTATTAGCTCACTTTCTCATTATTCCTTGTACCATTCTGTAACATGTCAAAAACTCCCTCAAGTTTTGATATGTTACAGAGCAGCAAAAGGAAAAAGAAATAGGAAAAACAAAAAAGTAGAAGTAATATAAATAGAAATAGAAGAAGTGGAGGTAACCTTGGACATCATTCTTCCTACTGAATTCAGGAGGACAAAGGGGGTGATAGAGGGAAACTGAAATTTAAAATGTGAAATATTTTGAATTATTTTTAAAGTCTGTAGCAATTTTGTAAAAGATAATAGTTGTATTTAAAGCTGAAAATGACATTGTAGTTTTTGTTCATTGGCATTACTGAAATGAAACTTTCACAGAATTTTCCAGTCCTGGGAAATCCTGAAGTTTCTGGTGTTGGTCCAGATTGGACCTAAATCAAATATAAAAGGAAAAAAATAAAGGAAATTTCCCATTAAATGCAAACTTTGCCTTACCAGTCAGCTTTACTCATTCCACGCATAAGGTGAAAAGCTTAAGGAAATTATCACCCAAACCCCAGAGGGGGAGGGCTGTGGGGCTCCTGATCCAAGAAGTGGAAATCTGTTTAGTGTTTTGCAGGCCCAGGACACTGGCTGTGGTTCTCCTGAATGAAGGTTAGGTTAGACTTGAGCAGCATGCTGGAGAATTTATTTAATGTTGAGGATATCCTGAAAGGACTTAATGAGATCCCACAAAGTGTGTGTGTGTGTGTGTGTGTGTGTGTGTGTGTGCATGCATGCATGCACGCACATACACATTCATGCATGTCGGAGCGGATCGTACTTAAAGTATCCTGGCTTGGGAGAGAACGCCTTCATTCTGGAGACTTGCATAGGACCTGTGGAGGGTGTGATGATCAGTGGACTTGAAGGAAATCTCAATCTGGGCAAGACTGATTTGCTCTTGACCACTAGGGTTGCCATATGTTTGGGTTTTCCTGGACAAGGCCTCAATTTTAAGATCCTCTGATTTCAGTCTGGGCGTTTTTTTAATAATATGATCAGATTTCTGGGATTTTGGTCGGCTCAGCTTCAAAGTTTTCCTGGCACTTCTCATTTTGCCCTAGCAAGGAGCTTGCAGCAGAGTGATTGCAGGCAGGATGCGCACATGTGGTGGGCATGTAGCCAGGCAGGGGGTGGGAGCAACCTGGCAGCTGGATACAGGTAAGTCTGTGGGGGGTAGGGGGTGTGTGGGTGGGTGGGCTGGAGGGAGCAGGGGTTGCAGGTTGGGAGTGAGGGGCACAGGCAGGGCTGGGGGGGGCTGTGGCTTGGGAGAGAATGGCACTGGGGGTGGGCAGGGCACTGGCAGTGCCAGGGTGTAGGAGGCCGGGAGTGAGGGGCATGGCCCAGGGGAGCAGGGTACTGCAGTTTGGGAGTGAGGGGCACTGGCAGGGCTGGGGTCTGTGGGTCAGGAGTGAGGGGTAACAGCAGGGCTGGGAGGGGGACTGGCTTGGGAAGGAGAATAGACAGGGAACAAAAGAGTGGGACAGGGAACCACTGTGTTATTGCCAGCCCCCACCAGTCTTATACTCCCCCCCCATTAGACAGGTGTCCTCTTTTTTTTTGGAACTGGAAAATACAGGAATCCTATTGACCACTGAACAGTCAGTTTGGCTGTCGGTATGGAATTGATGTGGCAGGTTTTGTAGCTTGTTGGAAACTATGAAAATCAGTGGTTATTTGTTTGAAAACTTTGCTAATAACTACAGAGCAGTGTCCATTTAGGCTTGATTAGATTTTAATCGAATATAAATAGACTAGGTATAGCTGTAGTCATTCTCAACCCCCTTCCCCTCAAGATACAACATTTGAATTATGTTGAGTTTTGGGTGCGCCACATTTTCAGGTCCAGGGTGTCTCAAGTTGGTAATTCAAAAACTGGGGGACCCAAAAGCAGTGGGCACATTTGAAAAGTCAGCTTTCTCTCTTTTGCTCACTTGCTAACACACACACACAACATTAACTATCTAAGTATTTGTTTTCTTTCCATAGTGCAATTGTGGTAGCAGAGTTCTTGTTACAGCTATAGATGCATTATACCAAGTTTAATCGTAAAGGTTTATTAATATTCAGGCAGCCAAACAGTTTGATTGGCCAAATTATAACATGATTTTAAAATAGGGATTAGTTGGAGAATAATAAGATGGGTAAGGAATTAGGTCATGGGGGACAAGGGGCAATGGATAGAACTAAAAGGAAAGTATCAGGCTGTAAGTGTGCTCCTAGTGCAAGTCCTCAAGGATCAGTCTTCTTGGGACTGATCTTTTTAATACTTTCATTATAGTAATTGTGTTGGTGCAAGAAGGCAGAGTGTGCTGAAAATATTTGCTGAGGGCAGAAAGTTAGGAGGCATTATCAATAAGGAAGAGTACTGAGAGAGAGTTCAGTGACCTTGAGGACTGTAGTAATAGAAATAGAATGAAATTAAATAACACAAAATACAAGGTCATGCCCTTGGGGACTAACAAAAATTTCTGTTGTAAGCTTGGAGCTCATCTATTGGAAATGACTGAGAATGACTAGGTGTACTAGTTCATCACAATGGGAACAGGGGTACAAAGTGACTACAAAGATGGTGAGAGGAATGGAGATCTCATTGTACTAAAGGGGCATAGAGATTCTTGACAGGTTTTTTTGCTTAGCAAAACAAAAGCTGAGATTGCTTTTGATTTCTGCTTATAAATTCAGTAGAAGAGTAAACACTAATGAGTCAAAAGATGCAGTTAAGATAAATGACAATGGCACAAAAACAAATGGGTATCATTTGGCCATAAATACATTTATATTGGAAATTAGAAGAACGTTCCTAAACTTGAAAACAGTGAGGTTCTGGAACAACCTCCCAACAGGAGTCAGTGGGGCAAAAAAACCAAACTACTTTTAAGATGGAGCATAATGCATTTATGAAAGGGGATATACATTATGGTGCTTGAAATACAAAAATGTTTTGCATTGCTATGTGTTCAAGGTAAAAATACCATATTTTTTGCATACAATTAACACCTCTTCTACTGAATAAGGCATCCAGTTTGTTTTTGAAAGGCAGAATGAATAAAAGAAGATATTCCCTTGAAAATACTGGTAAGTGTAATATTCCAGGGAAAACGGGCATCTGCTGTTGGGGTGGGGAGAGAGCAAAACATTGTGGGTGCTCTGTTAACTTCTTAGCTATTGTATATAAGAAAATAATGCAACCTCTCATGAAGTCTATGGTAAATTAATTTTAAAAGGTCACTATAGGACTTTTTTTAACATTGTAGAGTATTAATTTACCTTTTTTGTGAGTTTTATTTCTAAAGCTAGATGCTAATATTTTTTGTAAAATGATTTGGGTTGAATTTATTTTAAGGTTTTGACTAGAAGCAAAACTCTTTTGTAGCACTATGAACTTTCAAAGAGTACTACTGAAGCAAGCATTTGAATATTCAAGGTTTAGCAAATGGCTTATGTTAAAGTCATACAAGTTTTGTGCTGCACACGGGAAGTCTTAATCTTATCTTGCTAAATGCAAGTTTTATCTGGCTATTTTACAATGGTATCATATGCTTCAAAACACAGCATGAGGCCAAGGAGAAAGTTCTGATCAGTCAGAGAGAGAGAATAAAGTTTGCCTTTTGTTTCTATGTTTTTAATCTTAGTGTTTGGATTATTGTTAGTGTATGGTCACATGCTTATCAGGTTAATACCAACTGATAACTTTGCACATGTTTACTCCAATTACAGAAGGTACCTATTCTTCCATATATGAACACGAATGTTTTCTTTAGAAACAAAAGCCTGGATCCTTCCTTACTGTTATTGGTTTCAGCGGTTGCTACTGAGGAACTGGCCTCTTGCTACAGTTCTTAGAGATGGAAAATGCCTGTTATATCACTGAGCATCTCCCTGCAAGCACAGGATAGACTGACTTCTAGTCCCAGATATTAAACTGATCTTAAGTTGTGGTTAAAGTTTAAAGTGTGGCTATCTGTTCTGCACAGCCCATGTACAATAATGCCTAATCATAACTTTCCACAAGCATATTGCCTGTGTTAGGGTAACTATTTAAGGGAAGATGGCCCAAACCAAGTGCAATGAAACAACGGGAAACTCATCAATATATCTTTTATTATACAAAGAACGCTTAATTGTTGTAACTCTTAACTATAAACTCAACTGGATATATGCTGCACCCCTTCAAGTGCATAAGTCTGCTGTGGACCAAGTTGTGGGGTGAGGTGGGCACACTGGAGGGGAGGGACAGAATCCAGCTAGATCTAGACAGGTTACAGAGGTGGGCGGATGAGAATAGGATGGAATTCAATGCAGATAAGTGCAGGATACTGCATCTAGGGAGAAGGAACCAGCAACACACCTATAGGCTAGGAAACGCCCTTCTTGTCAACACGGTGGCAGAAAGGGATCTTGGAGTCATTGTTGACTGCAGGATGAACATAGGCCGCCAATGCGAGGAAGCGGTCAGTAAGGCTAACTGCACCTTGTCGAGCATCTACAGATGCATCATAAGCAGGTCAAGGGAGGTGATCCTTCCCCTATATGCATCATTGGTCAGGCCACAGTTGGAGTACTGTATCTAGTTCTGGGCGCTGCACTTTGAGGGATGTGGCTAGCATTGAGAGGGTCCAGAGGAGGGCCACTCACATGGTCAAGGGGCAGTGGGGCAGGCCTTACGAGGAAAGGCTAAAGGGCCTGAACCTTTCCACCTCCAAAAGAGAAGGCTGAGAGGGGATCTGGTGGCTGTTTACAAACTCACCAGGGGGGACCAGCCAGAATTGAGGGAGGCTCTGTTCCCCCAGGCACCACCTGGGGTTACTAGGAATAACAGCCACAAATTGTTAGAGAGTTTCAGCCTGGACATCAGGAGACATTACTTTACAGTTAGGGCTTCCAGGCACTGGAATGGGCTCCCAAGTGAGGTGGTACTCTCTCCTACCTTGGGGGTCTTCAAAAGGAGGCTGGACAGATATTTGGCTAGGGTCATATGACCACGGCACCCGTTCCTGCCCGGGGCAGGGGGTCAGACCTGATGATCTGTTTAGGTCCCTTCCGACCCTAAGCACTATGAAACTATGAGGTATAACTAGCAAGTTTTACACCTATGATAGAAATGCCAGAGAGTGGACAGAGAATGTGGGGGGGTGGGGACGGGACGGGGGGAGAGGTGTAGGGTAGGCGGGTAGGATTGTCAGACTTACCTTCCGTGAAGACTCAAAGATTCCAGATGCTGCTGCTGTGGGGTGCGCTCCCTAGGGATTGCCATTATACTGTCTCCTTTAAATTGGTGCCTGGGGCTGGTGCTTTGCTTGCCTATCCTCAGTTTATGCTACTGAGCGCTGGACCTAGAAAAGGCTGCACACTTACCTAGAGTATACACTCATCTGAACCTAATACAAACAGTGCTCATTTAGTATCGTCAGTACTGGGGTATTGGCAGCTTTCAAACTGACTAGTTACCCTCATTTTCAAGCCTTCTAAGACTTAGCTTTGTGGCTGCTATTAGGAGCCTGGAAAAGGATGGGGGCTTCGGGGCTGCTAATACCACAGCACTCAGTGTGATGTACTAAATGAGCTTTGTTTACAAGGCTGTCAGTGCTATGGTATTAGCAGTTCCCAAACTGACTATCCTGTCCTTTCCAAGATCTCTATTAACAGTCCTCTGATAGCTGTTTCCCTTGGTGCAGCCAAAGCCAGCAGTTATGCAGTTAACTAGATTGCAACTCAGTTACAAAGGAGATAGTGATGAAAAGTGCTATATTATAAGTAATAGGCAACAAATTGGGACTGGCATTTTATGTAGAGACATGAATTATAGACTTATATGGCAGGCACACAAGTGGAATAAATTGCAGTCCCCCTCACCCTTCTTTTTTGTCACAGACCTGCAAAACTGTCAAACCTTAAGCAGAAGGCAGGGCAGGACGGCACCTTTATAATAACAGTCCTCATATACACTAAGTAAAACTTTAGCTTAATCACCAAGGCATGAATAATTCCAGCCTTATTCAGCAAAGCACTTTTGCCTATGCTTAAGTGCATGACTTTAATGGACTATACAGATGCTTAAGATTAAGCATGTGTTTAAGTGTTTTGTAGAATCAAGGCCTACTTCTGCCACCTTCTAATTACATACATTTGTAAGAATATAACTTTGTACTGTTAATGTTTAATGTTAGTAACTGAAATGCAGAAATCCCCAATGTTCCCAAAAAATTGAAATGTGTAATATGTTCAGGTGTTTGAGAGTAAAACATGAATTCTCTTTCTGTTCCTGCCTGATGTTCTTTTGAGTTTAGAAAGTCTAGTGTTGTAGACACTCTGATCCTTTTTGCTAGAAACTAAGCAGGAAGGAACCAGGGAACAAATAAGGAAATGCTCATTTTGCCCATAATTTTGGGTCAAGTTGAAGTGTTGTAGGAGCAGACACGTTGTCATATTTCCTATTGTAGCATGACACTGCTGCCAGATAACTTTGTGGTGCTTTGTCATTTAAAACTCCATGTCTTAGTAAGCAGTATAAAGTATAATAGTAATGACCTTTCACTGGCACTGGGACCTCTGCACAACATGGTAGTGTGTCCCAATGAGGCCGCCTCCTCCCCTGCAGCCTCAGCCGGTCCACCACTTTAAATGACAACAGGTAATAATTTAGTAAGCAGCACAGTAGCACCAGCAGCATCTCAGGCAGCAAAACTGTCACAGAGCCTTTCTTTCCTTTCCTGCAGGAGCTTCTTCTCTAGCAGCTGCCAGAGAAGTCTCCCTGCCGGCCCCAGCCCTGGGGCTTAGATGTGCCTACCCAGGGCCCTGTGTCCTTCCAGTCAGGTGTTAGTGGTGTTGGTCTAAGGACATAGCACTGGCAAGACAAGGTTCTTTCCTTTGGGTCAATCTAATCTGGTCTGTTTTAGCAAACTAACTGAATAGGGTTGAAAAACCCTTTGTCAGGCTGGGGAAGCACCTACAGTTGGTGTGTTCACTCTTCCTGGATGAAAGGAATAGTAAAGAAGCCAGAGGCTGGCATGCAATGCAGGCAGGAAAGCCAGTTAGTGAAAATGAAAATGGAGGCATCAGGGGGTGAGGGACAGGCTGGGGTGGGGGGGGGAAAGGGAATGTAGCAGCTCAGGTAAAAGTGCAGACGTATCTGGGGAGTCAGATGTCCAGCAGGTTGTAGTGTGTCATAAATCCATTGTCTATATTAAGTCCATGAGTTTCTGTACCTAGGAGGCTGATGAAGTGAAGTTCCTAGGCCTGGCTCTGAAAAGTGGTTTGTAAATTCAAACGAGCACTGAACCTTGCTAACCTAACCTCATCACCAGAACTGAAGCCAACTTCCTACAGCTCAAAACACAAAACCTGCCAATGATCTCCAGTACCCCCACAAACTGCACACCAGAATCTATCAAAGACAAGAATACCCAACTACCTGTGGGGATACATTTCTCACAAAAAACCCACTCTGTTTCCAGTCTCTCAGGCCTGATCCTGAAAGGGAATTTACAAATCACCTTTCACAGCCGGGCCGATGAACTTCACTTCATCAACCTCCTAGGTACAGAAAGCTGAGTTGAGCTCACCTGGAGCCTCACAGCTCTGCTGCAACCAGCAAGCCTCAGGCCTGTCAAAGACATGATGGGTCTGGGCTTTCCCCAGCCAGGACTGTGTGCATGCGTGTGATAGCTAGAGGTTATGGCGCCTCCTACCTGCCTTTCACCAGGGGGATCCTCGGTCTTGGCATTTCCTGGGGCTGCCGTACTGCCAGCAGTTCCACCAGACCTCCCTGACCCTGGCAGAGTGCAGTTTTAGTAGTCCTGCCCAGGACCTGGGGTCTTCTCCTTTCCCATAGCCCCACCCCGTACCTCCAAGTTTGTCCTGGCACGGAAGCTCAGCAGGGACATGTTCTTCCCCTGCTGGCTGGTGATACAATGAGTGCCCCCTCCAGCTGAGAGTGGGCCATTAACTGATTTTAAAAAATGAAAAAAGGAAATAGGTGTGGACGGAGTGAGGAGGGTGGCATTCACTCTGTCTGTACCTGGAGCTTGGGGAACCCTGGCAGTGGGAGGTTCACCTTCAAGAACACCAGCTGCTGTACCAAACCAGGATCCAAACAGGTGCAGTGGGGTGTCACAACATCCCCAGTGATGCTGGACACCCTCTCACTTGGAGCACTGGTCAGTGGACAGGACAGCTGCTTGTTGGCAACTGTGTCCAGATCTAGCCACATCTGGCTGCAGCTTGCCCAGTAGGCCAAGGGGTTGCACAGCAGCGCCTCCACATCCTTGGCAAGATTGGCAGCCACGAAGGCCTGAGTGCTACCTGCCTGATGGTGGAGTCTGGTGACTCTGGACACCACCATAGAAGCCAGGCCCTTGGTGCACATTGGCAGCTCCTGTGGTGGAGGAGGAGACTGGCTGGTGGATGGCGTGCTAGCATGGGACAGTGGATCCCCCTCTTCCATGCCCCACCGCCTCCACGGTTCTGCCTCCCAGACTCTCTTCACCAGCACCTCCATCCACTGATTCAGGGTTTGGCTGCTGCATATGCTGCCCTTCACTCTCAGGTCACACATGGCAGCTAGCACATGGACTGTACTGGCCTGCAAAGGATCAAGCCATTTCCTGATGCTGTCCTTCAGCGACCTCACCAGTGCCTGCGCATCGCTTGCCCCAGCCAGGAACGTTGATCCCCTGGAAGCTCACCATTTGGTTCTGAAGCTTCCTTACTACAGGGATCACCTGGCTAAGGAGGGCATTGGCAGCGCTGAGGGTCTCGGTGGCCTTGAGTAAGGGCTTGAGGACCACCGAGATCTGGGAGATGGCATCCCACTCAGCTCTCTTCAGGGGCTTGCTGATCCCAATCTCCCCGAGCAAGGCCATCTCATGGATGGCCTTCTGTTGCTCCACCAGCCTCTCGAGCATCAGGTATGTGGAGTTCCACTGAGGCTCCACATCCTGCATGATTTTGTGCTGCAGGATGTTCAGCTCTGCTTATTTGTCCTGCAGCATCTTGTTCCCCTTGATGCTCCGGTGGAAGTAGCCTGCCACCTTCCTGCCTTGTGTAGCTCCTCCTTCAAGTACTCCCCGCATGCCTCGTATAGGGAGGGTACCACCGTCTTGCTGAAGGTGTTGCATGTGGGCACTTGGTAGGATGGGGCCAGGAGCGCCATAAGCCACCTGAACCCTGGCCGCTCAACTAAGGAGAAGGGCTGGCCATTGACAGCAAGCGTCTTCCCCAATACTCTGGGTGATCTTGCTTGCCCTTGCAACGCACCCCACTTTCTGTCCTCCTTTCCCCCACTGTTCCAGAGTGCCCTGCCTCTGCTTCGGGAGGATGGGGGCTTTGGATCAAGAGGGGAACTTCCCTTTGGGCAGACTCCTGCTGGTGCCAGGCTGAGGAGGAGCAAGGGCAAGGGGGTGTCGCTACGGAGATGCATCAGCATCCCCATGGTGCACATTTGTTTTGTTCCCATGCCCCAGCTGGTTTTGGCTTGGCAGTGTAGGCAGATAACATATGTGGGATCATCTGCAAGCTCAAAATGATCCCAGACCATACTACCTGCTCACTTCTGGGGTGCAGGTGCATGTGTGGATGCTGCATTTTCCCCCTCCTCAGCAGGCAGAAGCACAGCAACAAGAGGAGCGGACTCAGCTGAGATGCTTGCCTCTGCAGCCTCTACCTCAGCCTCCTCTGAAGTGTCTTCTGGGGAAGGAGACCTAGTTCTAGGGGAAACTTGAGGGTGTGGAGCATAAACTCAGCTGATTTCCTCCTCCTTCCCCAGAATTTCCCTTGCTAGGGCACTTAGATCCAGCTCCAGCTCTTCCTCTGGCACTGGAAGACTCAGCATGGGAAGTAAAATGGGGGTGGAGGAGACTTGTTCTGGTGCTGCTGCTTGTTGTCGTGAGGGGGGCGGTTATGGCTGGTGCTCTTGGAGGGGATGCAGTCTCAGGCACAGGTAGTGGCACTGGCATTGCTCCCCTCTCCTTGCTGCTTGTGGAAGCCTCATCCCTGCTAGTTGGCGGAAAAAGGCTGCGTCTCTGTTTTTTGGTGAGGGGGAACTTGCACTTCTCCCTCTACCCCAGGGGCAGGCAATGATTTCGGGTGAAGGGCCACTTACCAAGTTTTGGCAAGCTGTTGAGGGCTGCGTTTTCCTCTCCAGTTCAGGGAAGCAGGAACAGCCCCATGGTCCCAGGTCAGAAGCCTCTGCTAGGTCTTGCTGCTGGGTCCTGCCACCAAGATGCTAATCACAGTCACTGAACAGCTACACAGGGTAATATGAGAGCAGTCCTTCCCCCCTCGTCTCCCCTATTCCCCCTCCCTCTCTTTACTTTCTGTTTCCCTGCAGGCAAGCCCAGCTTGATCTTCACAACTCAAAACGTTTTGAAACTTTTGAAATGTTTCGACTGCCCTTATTTCATTTCGAGGCTGGTTCAAAGCACTCTGTTTCGTTTTGATTTCACTGTTTCGAGCTCGAAACGAGTCAAAACAGCATCGAAATGAAACAAGCGGTGAAATTTCGCAAAGCCCTAGTAAGTATATTGAACTCTTGCATAGGAGAAGAGAAATGCAGATGTTTAAGTACAGACGTTCAGAAAGCTTCTGGCAAAAGTGCTCTAACTATGGCACTTTATTTAAAGCTCTGTAAGTTAAAGTGGGAGAGAACTGAGCAGACTTTCATTGTTTTGGTGGGGAGGGCTTGAAGCCTGCCTGCACTGGCTGAGGCCAGAAGGCTTGGGGCTCTCCTGCACACCTCTCAGGAGGCTCCAGAGCTGCCCCTTTCCCCAGCCCTGCCCCCTCCCTGCCCCCCCCCACCAGCTGGTGGCTGTCAACAGTGTCTGGGGGGGAAGGAAGCCCATGTGCTATGTGGACCCCTGCAGGGGAAGAGAGCCCTCCTGCCACGCAGCCCCTGCCAGATTGCTGGGTTGGGTCGGGGGTGGGGGGTAGGCTGGGTCCGTGCGATGGGCGGGAGCTCCCTTCCCCCCTACCCCAGCCTCTTGACAGCTGCAGCCAGGAACTGAAGCATGGAGCTTCCTGACCTAGCTTTTTGCTGTGCTAGGAACTGGAGGTGGGGGAAGGAAGCCCCTGTGCTGTGTGGGCCCCACCCCCCAGATTGCTGGCTGGGGAGGGGGGAGGGAGGGAACCCCTGTGCCGTGCAGACCTGGCTTAGCCTCCCTCCCCCGCCTCAAGACCCAACCCAGCAATTGGAGGGGGGTCACAAGGTACAGGGGCTCCCTCCCCCCCCACCCGCCAGCTGCACAGAGAGGAAACAGAGTCTTTTCTGTCTCCTGTCTGTGAAAGTCCAGGGGTGGAGTCAGGCTGGTGCTCACTGGGAGCAGATAAGCACTGACTGAGGCTAACAAGCTGCCCAGCCAGAGGCCCCTGGAATGCTAGGGGAATGCACCTTACCTTGGATCACAATGGGATGTGGTACAGATGTTCAGTAAAGTACTTTAACCTAAAGTGCTTTGGTCTGATACCACATCCATCCAGGGTTAACTTAAAGAGTGGGGGGGATCCACCATTTTTAGTGGTTTATGTGCTGTGCACCTCTGTTCTTTTACAGCTGTAAAATACTTTTTGTGCTTTTAACTCCCGATAAGTATAACATCTATACCTAGCCGCAGTGTTAAAATACTGGATGATTAAAGGTATGATTCTGGATAGATATCTCCTGCTTAAGTGGGTGG
>NW_005842124.1:1770169-1770911 GCF_000455745.1 Alligator sinensis
AGCTTGGGATGTGCAAGGGATGTACATTGGGTTCCCAGATGTAATTAGATGTTGCCATTTATCTTACTGAGTTCACTGATTACTTTCAAAGATGCTTCTCTCCTGCTAGAATAGCTTCAGTGACCTTTCTTTCACACATTTACCTCGGTGACTCACAGTTTGTTAGTAGAAGTTAAACATGCAGCTCTGCTGCATTTTACTGGCATAAACAATTTCTTAAGAACAATGAAGATTTCTCATTTGGGGTATGAATACGTTACCACTTTGCAATTGAACTGCAGGTGAGATATTTTTAAAGAACACATTTCTGAAAGTCATTTGGTGCATGTTTTAATTGTATGTAGCTGCATAGTGGGCATGTATTTAGTTAAGTTTTACAGATAAAGGGTTTTTCCAATTCAAATTTAGCTGTTTGTTAATTACAGGTTTCAAATATTATAGCATGGTGACATAATTGGTATCTGTATCATAGCTGACATACTGATACAATGTTTGTCACAAAGCCCCCATTTATGGCTTGCATGCCTGGAATCAGTTTGTGTATTGAAAAAATACTCTGCCATGTGAAGCATAAATACTGGGATGTAATCCAGAAGATTTGACCTAGTTTTCTTAGAATTAAGTGCCTATGAGTGTTTTGATTATACTTTAAACTCAAAACTGAACAAATGAAATTGGTTACCATTACATGTTCAGAGTAAAAGCTATTGCTAGTAGAGGTCAACAAGAGATTTCTCCCTAC
>NW_005842124.1:1770921-1792614 GCF_000455745.1 Alligator sinensis
AGATGCTTACGTTCATTATGGAATTTCTTACCCTTTTTTGAAGTGTTCTTGCTTTAGCTACTCTTGCATGAGGTGGTTTTTGGGTCAGAATTTTCATAAGTGGCTAATGATTTTTTGGGTACCTCAGTTTTTAATTCTTAGTTTGAGATTTCCAAAAAGGGACAAAATGTTGAGCATGTACCTAACCAAAATGAGGTATTCCAAATCTCTAACCACTTTGAAAATAGGAACCATGAAAGCATACATGTACGCAACACACTATTTCTATTATTTTTCATTGCAGAAAAGTGAAGTTAGAGGACCAACAGGCATTTTCATGCTTAATGATTTGTTCCTAGAGCTCTGGCTGCAGGACTTTCATGAAATATCAGACCTGGAAGAGAATTTTGAACATTGACAAAGACATGAATTCATTAATGATCATGCTCCATGCTCTGTTTTGCTGCTAAAAGCTTACATGGAGAAACATGGCTGCTGTTTGTCAGTAATTAGAAACTGTTAGAAATTGGCTGAGTGCTCATCTAATTTTTAGAGTTTGCAGATGAAGTCTTCAAGTCTGGAAGGCTTGATTCTCAGGATTTGACATTTTTTACTCTCTAGATTCATTCTAAGCTGGGTCCCGTCACTTTTACTCTCAGCAAGTGGTACAATACTTTACATAGTAAGTAGTCTCATTGATTTCAGTAGGAGTACTCAGTTTGAATAAGGGACTGTTCACTGTGCTGAAGGCTGAATTTGGCTCAGACTCAGCTTTGAGCCACTGCAGTTGTTTGTTACTACAATGGTAGTTTTTGTTGATTCAACAGAGTTTCTGAATAATATGATTATTTGCCTTTTTGACCAGCTACCTGATCTCTCTTTAGAGACATCTTTCTGTTAGTCTGTTTGAATATAGTAAACATTGTTGGGAGCATGAAACGTTACCGTTCTTGCTGCTGTTTGTGAATGGATTATTTACAAACACAAACACATCAAGGAGCACAGTTTTCCTTTACTGGGTGGAATGTGAAATTTGCAGTAACACATTCTGAATTACTTTGGAAACTGGGCAGAGAAATAGATCTACTCAATCAGATAGTGTTTACATTCAGTTTTTAAATCAGTAGAGCCAAAAATGAGATTTCCTGCAGACTCTAAAGGTGGTTGTTCTATAGAGTAACTGATTTGAAATGTCAGCCAGATAATAGTCTTTAAATTTCATTTATGTCCATGATGAAATATTAATGCATGGAAAAATTAAGCTGCAGCTGAGCTTTTTTCCCCTGCCCTCAAATCCAAGGTTTTTCTTTTATGAAGGGTGAAGGCAGTCAGCTTTGCGTGACTGTCTGACTTGTTTACTGTTGTCTTTTAAGCTTCACCTCTCTTTGACCTTGATGTTCACACCTTAAAAAGCTGAGAACAAACAGGCAGGTGAGAGCATTAAAATTGGCAGGTGAAGACACTGTTTAAAAAAAAAAAAAAAAAAAAAAAGAAGCAATACAGGTGCATCCTGCCTGTCTGTTAATTAATAGTTCACTGCATCATTAGGCATCTTTTGCAGCCTTCCAAGGTACATTACACACTTTTCAGGGAAACTGCTTTTTCTTTATAGTATTGTGGTGCTTAGAAGCCACAGTCAGAATTTGAGACACGTGTGTTGGGTGCTGTACATGAAAAGAGAAGGGAGATGTTGGAAACACTGGTTCAAAGCATTTTCTTTAACCCTGGGAATAAAAAGCATGTTTAGACACACTCGTTCAAATTTTTAAAAAAATGCAAGGAGTGAGACATCTAAATATCTTTGTAGATATGGAACTATTTCAGGGGCAGGCAGTTATTTTGGGCAGAGGGCTGCTTACCCAGTTTTGCAGCATGGGTAGCCCCACCCCTTGACAGGTGCCCCGCCCCCTGGTCACTGTCTTGGGACCAATGTCCCAGAGCTGGCACCAGTGGGGCCCAAAGCGGGGCACAGGCTGGCAGGGGTCTGTGGAGCCAGGCTGGGCTGCACCAGCAGGGAGATGGGGGAGCTGGCCCAGCTCCATAGAGCCCCTGCTGGCTGGGACCCCACGCTCCTGCCACCCTGCTCTGGGCCCCACCAGCAGCTGCGGCCCCACTACTTGCTGTGCCGGGCAGTGTTGGCTGCTGCTGGCCTCCTGGAGCTCGCTTGCTGGGCAGCCCACAGGTGGTGGTGGCAAAAACTACCCAGCGCGGCAAGCGGGGGAGGGGCCACAGCTGCTGTCGTCACACTCAGCCCTGACAGGCAAGCCCGGAGCTGGTGCAGGGCCCAGGCTGGCAGTGGGGCCGGGTTACAAAGTGGTGCTGGGTGCGGAGTGGGGAAAGCGGCCCCTCGCTTGTCCCGTGCCTGGTGTCCTGTGCTGTAGCTGCTTGCAGCCCACCTGGGGCTGCCTGTGCCCGCTCCAAACAGCCCTGCGCAGGCGGGGAGGGGGTCGCGCAGGGCTCTAGCCACGGAGCGGGCAAGGGGCCGCTTTACTCAGCTTTTCCCTGGGCCACTTTTCCCCAGGCTCCTTCCCTACCCAGGGTCCTCCCCTGCCCTCCCCCCTTCCCTTCCCCCTTACCCGAGCTTCTGGCATGGGGCAGCCATGTGGTTCCAGGCCAGAAGCCCTGCCTGGGGCTTCCGGCTGGGGGGGGCCGGGTGGGCCCTGCTGTTGTGGGAGCCCGCTGGGCTTCCCCTGAGTCCTACTGCCCTTGGTTCCTGTCATTTTTGACAGGAACCAAGGGCAGATGAATATTAATTTTCTAAATTTTTTAGGAGCCCTATGGGCCAGATAGAATGGCCTCCCAGGCCAGATCTGGCCTGCAGGCCTTATTTTGCCCACTCCTGATCTATTTCCAATAAAAGACAAAATGCTAGTGGCAATTAAATCACTCTTAGGAAGTCTGAAAATTATTACTCTGCTGGAAAGAGGGATTCTTAGACATTTCTTCAGAAGCCTATGAGAATACTGAAATAACTGCTACATTTTAAAGGCAATACTTTCTTTTGTGTTTGCAAAATCCATAAAAAAGCTTTGTGACTCTTTACTAACAAATAACACTCTCCCCTTTTTCTTTTTCTTTTTTTTTAGAGCCTAATCACAAAGAAACACTTCTTCATCTCTCCGTGAGACTGGGCTTGGTGAAACTTTCCCAGTTCCTGTTAGCACAGCCTAGTGGGACACTGGCATTAACCTTAACTGGTGAAGATGGAGCAACACCATTAGATTTGGCTTTACAGGATGGACATGCCAGACTTGTTGAAACCTTTACAAAGTGAGTGTAATTGCTTCAAACCTCTGTTAAACTATTACTCTTTACAGCCAAAGAACAGAATGTTGTTTTTCTCAAATTAGGTTTAAGCTTAAGATATTTGCTTCTTGTTAGTGGTAAATTTGTAGGCATGTAATCCAGTATTTTGAGATTAAAATAAATTTATGATGTGTTTTCTTTAATAGCTTAGGGTCTGTTGAATTTTTCTCTTCTAGAGTAAATAGTTTAGGCTTGGCATTTAGTCTTTTACTTTAAAAATAATAATTAAAAATTATGCTTTTGCTTTGGATTTCTGAGCGTGCCAACACAAAATTTGAAAGTACGTATGAGAGTATATGCAGTCTTTTGCATAGCGTTGTAGTTTGAACAGTGATATAGGAACAGCACCTTTATTTACTCATCAGAGTCTGTATTCACAGTTACAGCTGCTTAGTTCAGTGACAAAAACAAAGTTTATACTATTCTTAAGTGTACAGAACCAACCCAGAAAAATGATGTGAACTGCATTTTATTCCTCCTTTTGCATAAATGGAATTGTTTACTAAGTCATGATTACAAGTTTTGCGGGGGGGAGGGAGAGAAAGATGTTGCATAGTTTAATATTCACATAAATATTTCATTACATTAAAAAAGTCCAGAAATTATTTCATGAAAAAATATTTAATGAAAAAAAAAATTGAAAAGACCTTTTCAGGTAACTTCAAACATCCATTCTTGTGTGATACCAGTCACTTGACATGGCAGCCATAGGCTTGTGTGCAAGGGCTTGAGAGTGACATGGACACCACTGAAAAGTGGAACTTGATTAATTTATTTTCATTGTCAATGTTTGGACAAAGCAAAGAAATCTCTAAACAGTGAACAGTATACCTGGTGAAAAGCAAAGTCAATTTTTACAACTTTTTCTGTTTTAATTATCTGAAGAATCACTAAAGACAAGGATTTTTTTTCTTTTAAATACAGTAAAACTCCAGTTTCATAAGTCTTGAGTCTTAGCTTTTGATAAACTGGGGGGTACCCATTAACAATCTAGGGATGCTGTTCCTGAAGCTATTAGGAAGTTTCAGCTCTGACCAGTAGCTTCCAGGATCGAAACCTTCTACCCATCCTAATAAGCTGGTTTTAGCTCTGTAGATCTTATAGGAGCTGTATTGTATTTGTGTTTGTCCAGATAATCATATTTTACCATTAATGTCTCCAGTTGAAAAGAAAAGACAAAGGGGACAGAAAATATAATATATATGCAAGAATTTAGTTAAAACTTTGTTTTGGAATGTAGCTCTTTTGTTCACGGCACTGTATGACATAGTTTTTGTGAGAATTATGCATACTTTTATTTGCATGAGAAAATTATTGAATGCTGGTACAGTACATTTTGTTATGAATGTCTCACTTGTTTGTAAGATTCAAACAATGCAGCATTCCCTTGAGACACTTTCTGCTTTTCACTTCAATTGGCTAATAAACCTCCTTGCTGCCAGTTCCTTCTTACTACTATATATGGCAACTTGAACAGGAAAAATGCTATTTCTATTTTACAGTAAAAAGAAAAACTAGATACTAATGTGATTGACTGTTGCTTTATTTTCGTGCCTTTTATTCCTAATGTAGCCATTTTTTTCATTTTGATGACTTAAAGGAACTAAATTTGTGTACGCTGAATTGATTAATTGGTAGCTGTTTGTTTGCCCAGCTGTGTTTTTCATGGATATTTCATATTTTCTACCATAAACTTTTACAGTGAATAAGTTAGGGTTTGGAAGTGCTGTGCACCTAGGAGAACAAGAAGGTCTACATGTTTATTTTTTCATTATACCTGCACACAGTGCTTACATTTTGATTGAAATAGCATGTTGTTTCAGTTTCCAGGGCAGTCATTCATTTGACATTTCTAGAGCTGAGATCAGTGAATGTGCTTTCCTGCGATTTGTCCATTCATCAGGAACTCTGACACTGACATTTAAGCACACTGCAGAACATTTACTGGAGTCTGATATTAAGCTCTTCAGAAAGTACTTCTGGGATAGGACCTTTCTTTATAAGGTAAGTAGCAAGTTACCCCGATGTACAGAAGCATATTTTCTTTGATAATTTGCATTTGCTTACTATTCATACTTGATATGCATGTTAGTGCTCTTCCTTAATATGTGAAGCTTTTAGGAATAGTAACTGGGTTGGTTCAGTAAACAAAGGAATATTGTGTTGGCTTTTTATTTGTGGTAAAGCAGTTATCTTTGTGTGCTACTGAAGTGTATACAATATTAAGACATTAATATTAATGTCAATTAATTAAGACAAATATTAATATTTGTCTGAAAAACTTCTTTATCACAAAAACTGGTTTTGATATAGCCACTTGCCATATAGCCAGTGCCTTCCTTTTAAATTCCATTATTTGCTTTTTCAGATTGCCTTCTCATTTGTATCCAGAATTGTAGTTTGAGGTATTTCATTAAGTTGTTGCTTTGTTGTTATTGCTTGTACTGAAATAGCATCTAGGAGCCCCAGTTGCCTGTGGGTGACTGTGTCATTTCCCTCCCCTCCTCCACCCCTCCCATCCCCCAGTCTGCAAATGCTGTTCCTGTTCCAGAATTTACAGTTTTGTTGTATTTGTTCTTTATTGTTTGAGCACTTCAGTGAGATACTTAAGTACAGTATATGGCTAACTATGCAAGGTGAGTACTGTCATGAACTTGAGTGGGAATGTTCAGGCTTAAAATTATGCCCATGGTTACCCTGCCTTCCTGATTTGGGGCCTCTGAGTATAAAAATTATTGGATTAAAAATGCTATATAATATTATGTGTTGTTTTTCCTCTTGGTTCTTAAGTTTTATTTCTATTTTAGTTTTCCTTTTCCCCTCTATTTTGCTTTGTTTTTGTATCTTTAATCACTTATGTCAGATTTTTTTTTTAATTAAAGAAGGAGCTGTGAGATCTTTACATGCAAGTTCTACATACTTGCATGTAAAGATCCACTTGATTTGTGACCCAGACTTCCCTGTTTAGCTATTGCCTAGTTTCTTGTGTTTTCCAGTACAAGCAATTATCCCATTGCCATAGTTCTATTTGGTACACAATTCATACAATCTTTCTCTATTGCAAAATCAGAATTGTAAAAAAAGGATGGAGTATTGTTGACATCTGTAACTGTTTCTGGCTTTCTTTCAACATCTGAAGGGAAAAATAAAGAAGAAAATGCTAATCAATGTGCTATGTTAAAAGCTTGTGTGAATCCAAGCAACAAAAATTAAAGTTTGCAAAATTCTACAGTGATCATTATATTCAACCATTGCATGTAGGCTTTCCTTCCTGCTGTAACAAAAAAACCCAGGATGAGACCTGTTCTTTTGTGGTTATAGCTTATCTCCTCCTCAGGAAAATCTATACGGGCTAGGGCTTTCAATGATATAAGACCTTTAATGATAGGATTAGTATACAGCGGAAACAAGCCACTATAATTAATGTGGCTTCATAAATTTTTTACAGAACTGAGGAAAGCCAGTTGTCATGAACTCCGTTTGTGAGGATGGGGGAATAGGATTATCTGTGGGTAGCTAAAAGCAAGTTATAGGGTAAGCAAACAGGTTTTTTTTCTCTGTCACAACGGGGACTGCTCATCTTCACAATAACATCTCTGAAGCTGAAGAAGTCTTCCAGATTTTAATATAAGAAGTTGTATTGAAATAAATGTAGAATTAGCTGTTCTTCTGTAGCATTCATAACTGCTGCCACAAGCTGAAGAGTGTACATCTGGCTTGACTGTATATGAGCAAATGACTTTCTGGCTGTTCTGCACAGCTCTTCATAGAAGTGTATAACTATGGTCCAGGAAGGAGACATGACAAGAACGGCCTTTGTGGTGGCAGATGACTTTTGGTTTTGTATGCTTTCCTTGTGTGTTGATGGCTGTTAATGGATTTGTGCCTTTCTTTACCTTAACCGCTCCTGTGGTCCTCTAAGAGAGCAGAGAATGGCTAAAGCTAGCCACAGTAGCGGTTAAGGTAAAGAAAGGGTATCTGTGGGTACCACACAGTTTGGGCAGAATAACTGGAGAGAGGTTTCCTGACAAGGCAAAAAACAGGGTTAAGTTTTGAAACATTCCATGCTCAGAGCCATCTTACATTGTAGGCATTAAAGTAACGACAGTTTTTAGTTTTGTGATTGTGGTGATAAGGAATTAGAGGAAAACTGAGTGTTAGGGGCTCAAAAGATTATGACATTTTGAAGAGGTTTGAGCTTCTGTAGTGGGGAACTATGAGTGTTCTGTGGCTTGAGTAGTTTGACTGCCTGTAAAAATTTCTTAATATGTGGGTTCAAAGTGACATGCCTGGATACATCACGTTAGTTTGTAGGTGAATACAGCCAATGCAGGTGTGGAGGAACTTAAGCGCAGGCAAGCAAATTTTATTTCCAGTAGCCAGAATTAAATATGATGTAGAAGAAAATAAAGGAGGAGCAGATCTTGCAAAAGGAGATTTATTTAACAGGGTTAAGAAAACGTTTAGTCTTTGTAAGGAGAGGCCTTTTATGGCAGGAAAATCTAGTAGCATTCAGAAGGGGAAGTTCAGCTGAATTGGTCTGTTTCTGTCAGCTGCAGGAATAGGAAAAATAACACACTTGACAATGGACAGATCTTGCTGTGACACAGAAAAACATAGATATACACACCAAAAGGATGTTCTCAAAACCAACTTGGTTTCCAAAAATTATTTAAAAATAACTTCAGTTACTTTACCTTCCCAAGAGTTTCCCAATTTTTGTCCTTTTATATTCCAGCTTTCTTGGTTTTATTTCTTCCCTGTTCAACAGATGCATAGAAACTGTCTGTGCAGAAACCAACTATGAACTGATAATACCCAAAGTGCATAAACTAAAAAACCAAAACACTGGGATGCTTTATGGTGTCCTCTCCTTTTTTTGTATTCCTCTTTGAAGGTAATCTCTGAAATAAAGGGCTCAAAACTGGGTTCCTGGTCCAGCTTGACATGTGGAGTTGTCATTTGGCATAAGATCACAATAATTAGCTTTTTGCCACCAATGTTCTTCTCTCTCTACCTTCTAGCTTAATATGAGTATTTTTCAAATAAAGAAAGGGAATAAAGGCATGATATAAGCCCTACAGCTATTAAATGTAATGCTTTAGATCAGTGATTCTCAACCAGAATGTTACCGCGTGAGGAGATAAGCAGGTAAGCTCAGGCTTGTCTTTGCCTGGCTGATCCCCCCCACCCCCATTGCCTGACCCTTCTTGAAGGAGGTGAGCACATAAATTAATAAAATGAGTGGCACCCAATTTCAAAAACTAAAGTTATGGTGGAGTGCCTAGAGTCCAATGAGTTACTACAAGTCCAAAGAAGTTGAGAACCACTGCTATAGATTCTTTGAATCTTGTAAGTGCCATGTAAATGTTTCCTATTTTTTTCAGTTAAAACTGTTTTACACATTAAAAAAAATATTTTGGAATATTTTAACTTGTATTTTCTGCATGTATGCATGTATTTTCCCACCTCTTGTTTTGCTTGTATGCTGTTCCACAAATATATCTGAGTATCCAAGAACACTGTTGTCATTGGAATGTGGGTTTTTTGTGTTTTTTTTAGAGTCTTAATTCAAAACAAATTGGGACAGTGGAAGCATCGCACATGCCCTGCAATACAACAGGTTCTGCAGAAGGTACAGTTTTTCTTCCTTTGTACTATCCCAGTTTTCTCCCACTAACCTTTCTTGCTTGGTGCAGAGGGTTGGACCCGATGATCTTCCAAGGTCCCTTCTGGCCTTACAATCTATGAATCTAGCCTTATAAAATCCAAGGTACACTGGCATGTGTGCTTGTGCCATGTATTTTTTTTCCAGGAAGATCACTTACTCTGTATGACACCAGAAAGCAATGCAATAAGCATAAAGTAAATGAATAAAGTATTCCATTAAAAAAAGAGGTAAAATAATTTACCAATTTTTACCTGAAATTGCTCACAAATTTTTAAATGCTTTATAACAAAGACTTTAAAGCATATTTTAAAAATAGCTTATGAAACCTCACTAAAATTCCAGAAGAGGGCAGCATTCAGCTAAAAAACAACAACTAACAAGCAAAAAAAACCCCCCAAAGTGGTCAACTTGCACGTTTCAAAAGTCAAATAAGACTTTTTAATAATGATAGGAGTAGATCAAAGAAGAATGAGTTAAGCTTTTAAAGAACAGGACCTAGTCCTGACTCTTGTAAGTCAAGAACTGGATTTCAGTGAGATGCTTGTCTATGTAAGGATTGCAGGATTTTGCACCACGATCATTATGATTCCACAAGATAGTGCCTGAATAGTGCAAAGACGTGTGCATACTGAACTTCACATGCTGCAAACATTTCCACAGAAATCAACAAGTGTCTTTGTAAACTTTCACAGGATCTAGACCTGCCTGATTTATGTAGGGTTATATATCTGAGAAAAGAATTTGAGGCACAGCCACCTGCTAATTATTCTTAGTAATAAATGGAGGAAGTGTCTCCTTGCTGGACATTAGCTTACCTTTAAATAGTTAGGTATTGCATAGACCACTTCTGTTGCACTTTAGGTAGAATTTTTTTAATCTAGTTTCTCCACATGTTTTGGTTTGATACAGTCACAAGCAACAGTACCAGTGTTCCATCTAAATAAACATCTATAAGACTTTTTCATCATCATGATGTTTAAGCATCTTGTAAACATTAGAGCAGTGGCTTCTCAACTCTGAGTCTCAACAATGGCAAACTGTAAGTTCATTTTGGTAAATAAACAACAGTTTATATTACAAGGAATTACATACTTTGCTACCAAAATGATGATGATTATTGTGGCTAAAGATTTCTATCAGCTTGCCACTCTCTGGCCAGTATGATCCCACCCATGCTGTTCATCATTAGTAGGAGGGGAATTTTACAGATCACAAGTGCTATTACCCATAGCAGCAGACTGAGTAAAGCAAGCCATATCTGGTGACTAATACTCTAGGTTTTTTCTTAGTTCATGTTTGAGATGACTGCTGTGTTGCATACAAATAGTAAATACCTAGCGATACTGATTTAGTATTTGAGAAGTCATTTACTGTATTTACTTGAATGTAAGATAAGGGTCCCCCTCCAATTGCATGGGGAAAAAGTCTCTCACTTTCTAATCACATACAAGGAAATCTCTCTAAATACATTGTCTATCATTAAACTGCTGCCAAATGCAGCATTTACTCAGCAATGTAAACCAACTGTGAAACTGAATAAATGCAGGCAACACTAAGCATGACTATATAACACATGGTCCATATTGGGCAAACATACTGATGGGAATCTACCACAGGAATAGGTTAGTGTAGCCCATCTGAATTAGATGAAAGGTAGCACCCATTGAGTGCAGTCTCCTTCACTGCCAACTCTTTTTCAAGTCATATTGAGCCATGACATAGCATACCCAGAATCTTTCTGACCCTACTCTCTCAGCCTGGCACATGTGATTAGTGTGGCCCCACTCTCTTTGAGGTGAAACCAGAGCAGGTTGCCCTGAGCCTCATCTACATATACATTTTTTTTAATCATCCTAGGACTTGTGACATAAACACCTGGTTTCAGTCATGAGTGGGGGCTAATTAGCACATGGCTCCTTTGTGAGGGATATCTGGAATATACACACATACTAAGTAGTGGAGTCATGGCTTGAAATGCTGTTGACTCTGCTGGTGTCCAGCTCAATGAACTATGTGGTAAATCATGAGCCTTTGGCTTTGGACTAATATCATGCATAGTTTTACTACATATAAGTGCTCAAAAGTAGAGATGCACTGATACATCGGTTTCATATCAGATTGGCACCGATATAAGGAAAATTGACTGTATTGGCCATCGGCTTTTTTTGGCTGATGTGGCCGATAATGCCACTGATAAATGCCCCGTGCATACGTGCAACTACAGTACAGCATGCAGGCAGCCAAGAGCGCAGCCTGGCAGCATGAAGAGCAGCCGGGTCTGGATGGTAAGTCTGTTGTGAGGGAAGTGGCATGGGGCAGAGTGAGGAACTCTCAGTGGCTCGTCTCGCAGGGCAGCTCCTGTTGCTGCTTGCACCGTGGGAGGGCATGGGGGGTTGTGTGCCCCTAGATCTGCACGCAGGGCGGGGCAGGCTGCTGCTGTGGGCTGGGGCTGGGGTGGCGCCAGGCTCTTCCTGGCGGGGGGGGGGATGGGGTCAGGGCTGCGCTTGAGGTGGGCAGCGGCAGCACTGGGAGGCAGGGTTGGGGGGGCTACAGTGAATTTGGGGTGGCTGCAGTCCCCCCCTCCATATCCCCCTCCCTGAGTGCAGCCTGGCCCAGCGTCCCACCGGAAAGAGTTTGGTGCTACCCCGGCCCCAGCCCGCATCAGCAGCCCACCCTCACCTCATGTGCAGATCTGGGGACCCTTGTCCCACACGCAGATTCTCCCCCCCCCGCATGCCTCCCAGATGAGTAGCTCACAGCTCCATCCCCCACTCCACCTTGGCTGTGCAGCCTTTGCCCCTGCCCCAGCCCTACTCTCTCCCTCACTGCAGGGGCCTTGATCTGCCCCTGACATCCCTTCCCTTGCTCCTTTCCCCGCAACAAACTTACAAGCAGGACTTACTGCTCTCCATGCTGCCCATCTGCATATTAGAATTGATTGGCTGATATGGTTTGCTAAAACGTGGCTATCAGTATTGGCCCAAAAATTCTCTATCTGTCCCCCCGTCCCCCTCCCACCCTCAAAAGTGTGTTTTATGGAGTACCTGTGCTAAAATTTGCAGCAATTTCAAAAAAAAAAGTAACATGCATCAATTCTGGGTAAACTAAGTGAATGGGTACTACAGTATATGCAGATTGTTATAGCCAGGTTTAATTGCAGAGCTTTTGTTTTCAGATTTGCTCTTTACTTCCACATGCTCAGGGGCTAAGTACATACAGTGAAAAAGCCCGAGGCTGAATTGATTCATCCTTTGCAGGTTAGTTTAAACTGCAAAGATTGATCCAATAAGCAAATGAACAGACATTTGCTTTTGATTCAGGAAATGCAGCCACATGCCTGCAGTGGCTCAAGCCAGAAGCCAGGAGGCACTAAAGCACAGCTCTCTGGCACGTAGCCAGCATTGGCTGTGTGTTTGCTTTCTTTTTATGCTGCCCCAGAGGTCTCTGGAATTTGCAGTGCACAATTGTAGAAGCAGGACTCTGCAGGGTTGCTTGTCACTTCCTTTTCTTGCTTCCAGGTGCCTCTAGGATTTTTAGTCCATAGCTACAGCCAGCAGTAAGTTTAGCAGGGCAAGGTAGCTCTGTGCTCAGGGGAAGAGAAATTTAACCCCCCTTCCTGGCCCTAGACCTCAGCCAGGGTTTGCCTATGGGAGGCCAGTGACCCAGCGCTCATTGCTGCAGCTAGGGATCAGAGGGGCGGGGCCAGCCCTGCCCTTTGGAGCAGACAATACAGCCCAGCCCAGGGCTAGAAAGCATGCTGGGGAACTCTGATTTAACTTGAACCAGAAAGGGGTCTGGGACAGAAGTTTCATAAACTGGGTTGACCTAAATCAAGTAAGTCTGATATTACATTCAGTCAGGTTTATCTTAAACCAGTTTCAGCCATTTGAAACTGGTTTATGTGTACTAAACTTCAGTTCTGTTACGGGTTTAAACCAGTTTCTGATCAGTTAAACTGGTTTACATGTAACTTCTGTCCCTAGCCAGGGAGAGCAGGGTCTGATAGTAAAGGGAGGGTGAAGGGACAGCCAGGGGAAATAGTTGGGGAGAAGCAGGGAGCAAAGTGCTGCCTGATTCCCCAGACATATTTTCCCTGGTGTAGCAGTGGGAGGGGAAAAATTCAAGGCAAACCTCCAATAATGAGAGGCTGTATCTGGAATATTATAACACGTTTATACATTTTCCATATATAGAATCTAATTATTGGGGGGGTTGTCTTGTAAGTGGGATCTTCTATTCCAGTAAATATGGTAATTTCTGATCATATGCTTTCATTTTGATTTCAAACCTACAAAATTCAGCTTTGTGCACAAGTTTGAGATGCACAAAGGTTAATTCATTGATTCCAATAGAGGCTAAAAGCCTATCCACTTTTAGTGAATCTGTGCCCAATTGTCTTTAATCCAGTCATTACAAGAATTGCCTAGCACCTTGCAGGATTGAGTCCCTTATGCTCATCGCAGTTAAATAACAATTCAGAGGCAAGAGTTTCATCACATTTCACTAGTATCCATAAATCAAACAAACTGTTAAATCACAAGGCCTGAATTCTGACTGGGCCTTTGGGTAATTGGATGCTGAGCTTAGAGTATAACATTTGTTGCAGTAATGTTATAAAGACATTCTCTTCATCTGTTGTTACAATAAGTCATATTTATTCCTCCTGCATGGATATAAAGTCAAGATCAACAGACCAGCTATCAGAAGCCCCTGAGTTATTATCTAGTGAAGGTTGCTATTGTAATTCACTGCCTGTTGTGATATGCAATCAAACCAATGGAGTGGGTCAATGTAAGGTGATATTGCTAGCTTAGCACTAAATCTCCTGTAGCATCTTAGTTAAAGTCAAATGCATGGAATGATTCATCCTCTATTGACAATGCAAAACAAAATATGAAATAGATTTTAATTTGGCAATCCTGTGTTATAAAATTTAAAAAAATCCTATAATGTTCTAATTTTGAAATGTCATGGTATATAACACTTTGGCTGATCTTGTTATTTAGGTACCTACAAGCAATTTGCTTCTGTCAGTTAATCCGCTTACTATACATGAAACTGTTATCCAAGGATTGTAAGAATGGCAGTAGTAGAAAATGTCTAGAGAAATTTTGGGGAGGCATTCCCTGGAAATAATTTTTTTGTAGTTTAGCTGTTTCTCTTTCTGCTTCAGTGCTCTTTAGTTTCTACAGTTGGTGTTAAAAGTCATTATTTTGTCTACCTTAATTAGGTAGTGGTATCTGGGTTCATCTATTTGATTACGGTGAAGGTTTACTTTATAATGGCAACCAAATGGTGCAGTGGGATGAGGGGGCACCTGCCCAGGTGCATGCATGAGATGGGCTGTAATGCTGTAGGGGCTGAAAGCTCCCACAGGATCCTACTGGTGTGGCCTATGAGGCATGTGGCACCCAGATGCTTAGAAGTTAAACAGGCCAGCATTAACATCTCATTCACTGTCAAACTGGTGCCACTGAAATCCATGATGAAATCCATGGTGCCAGGATTTTATCCCAGAGAGTTTCATTCAAATAAGGATTGCAGGATTGGTCCTGGAACCTGTGCCTAGGCAATCCTTTTGAATTGAGTCTTCATAAGATACATTGGCAGAGCATCTTTTAAACCTTGCTTTGGGCTGTGCGCAGAGATGAGGATAGGAGAAAAGCACCAGAAGCATTAATGGTTTCTGAATGGTGTCTCATAATATACTACACATTAACTCATTTCATAGCAAGTTATGATTAAATTCATTTGTAATAGTTGATTTCACAAGGGAAACTGAAAATGAATTAGCATAACAGAGGATAAAGCTGAACTCTGAGTTTGACATGAAAAGGAAAAATAATGTGAAGAGAGCTTGAGAGAGTTTCTTTTTACTAAAAAATGTAGCAGTAGCCAGCAGTTTTAGGAAGCCCTGTGACTTTGTTGGGCTTATTTGCATGTCTGTAACCAGCTTTTTCTTACCACTCTTCACCATTTCATGATAGTACTGGTGTCTGCCTGGATAAAACTTGCAAAATGTGAACAAGTTTTTGTGTGTTCTGTATCCTTTCCCACAGCAGGTTTTGTAGAAGAAACCATATAAAGGGAATGACATAAAAGATGTTATTTTTCACTACCATTTTTGAAAATGCAAAAGCTAATTTAAAAAAATGCATGAAACCTCTTTAGGAAAATGTACAGGAATTGAGCTGTCCTGTGTTAGGCACATCCTCAGAATTTGTGCTGCTTTAAACACTGTTTTTCATATCCATAATCTAGTTTATGATTCAACATAAACTTTTTGTAGCTTGTCCCTTTAATTTCAAGAGCTCATTTACAGTTGGTCCATAACAATAACATAAAAGCCTGTTGTACAACTTTCTAGTGTTCTGCCCACTGGTACGCTGGTTTGGGGAAATGTGCGGGCTACTAATGCACATTATTCTGCAATGCCTGCTTGTTTCATTATATTTTCCTCTCTTAATCAAGAAAAAATGTCTTTAGAAGTTGATAAGGTATCTTGCTTTTCCAGATCCTGTGAACTTGACATCTGATGAATCATCATCTGAGGATGTGAAGGTACAGCTTTTTCCTTGCATGAATGGCTAAATTCTGTCCAGGTTCACATACCGCATCCTTTGCTGCGGCATTTTGAGCACCTTCCAAAGTTAAAATATAAATAAGGTGATCAGTACCTGCCGACTGATATTTCCTTTCCAATCCTGTCCCTGGGGGAAAGTTGTGTGTGTAGATTATTATTTATATTAATGAATTGGTTTTGTGGTGTTCGAACTAGAAAGCTAGGTTCTTATTTATATTAATGAATTGGTTTTGTGGTGTTGGAACTGGAAAGCTAGGTTCAAGACTTCTCTTTTTGTTCTTGCAGGATTGTGTAATATAGCTTTGTCCCCTGCCCAACAAAACCCCATCTTCCTGCATGCACAATTTTATCCTTGAGACAGCGTTTCACTGTTCCTGAGGAGTCGTGTTCTGGAGGGCAGTTGAGGTCTTGGAGGATATGGTGATCTGTTGTTTAATCTTGATACACTGATTAGAAATGTTTTCAAGGTTGTACACGAAGCCTTTTAGAGAATGGCAGAGAGAAAGATTTGGTATACAAAAAAACTGACTTTGCTCATGATACTGTAATACTTTTTATGTAGATATAATGCAAAACAGGACATCTTGCATTCAATAGCTTCTGTTTTTGCAGCGGTGCTTGAGAGAAGTTTTGGTTAGTCTGTTGTGTTTGATGACTCTTTATGTCATACTTTATATTTGTCTCCATTTCTGATCCCCAAAAACCTTGGTCCTTTTACTTTTCTCAATTCACAAAATTTGGGTTCAGGTAATGAGATTTAGCTGGCTCTAGGATTCAATGCATTCAAGACTGAAGCAGTTTTGTGGGTTGAGAAAAGCAAGTGGGAGATATAGTAAAATGCAGAGTTTGCTTGATGGAAGCATGCTTGTTGAGAGTTAGGAATTCATGGGGATGCTGCTGGATGTTTAGCCATTTATAGATTATTATACAGCAGCAGCCACCTCATTCGTTCTTTACTCTACATTTGAGTAGGAGAATGAGCATTTATTTTGGATCCAGATCTTGCTACTATAAGTTATGTCCTTATCACCTTAGGACTAGATTGCTACAGCATGAACACTTGTTAAATCCATCTGGAAACTTAAGACAGGGCAGAATGAAATGGTCTGTGTCCACTGCTGAGAACTCATGGCTTCTTACTACTTCATGATCTGTATTGATTGTTTGTCAGTTTCTGAATGGCATTAAAAATCCCTTCGGTGTGATATAAAAAGCCCAAGACCTGTCTCTCTCCTAGTATGATATGACTACAGATGTGATCAGTCCAGGCATTTTGCTGGAACCTTATTATTTTAAATGTATATCCTCCACCTGTAGTCCAGAAAAGTCCGTATGCATTGATTTGTCAGAGCACAGCAAAGAATGTGGTTTTGAAAAGGGAAGATGGCACTGAATGCTGGGGTTTCAGGTGAGGCACCATATTGTCTGGATTTGAGTTTGGATATATCTGAATGTTTGTACTTTGTGCCTGGGGCAACAGGATAAACTGCTAGTTTAATCTTTAAAGTGATTATCTTTCTGCATCTTAAAGGTTTATAGAGCCTGGATCGGCTTGCCTTCTTTTACTGTGTCTATAGTAGGCAACCGTCGATCCTCTGGATCATAGCATACATGTAAAAGGTCTAGTCAGGTGCCTGATGAATCCGCTTGTGTGGAGTCCTGTGACCATCACATCAAGACCTTTGACAAGCATGCTTAGGCAGAAGTATGGAGGAGTGGAGGCTGCCCAAGACCTACCATCCCCACTTTAGACCACTGAGACAGAATCCAAAGGCCAGACCAAATCCAGACATTCATTGTCTCCATGGTTGTAACTTCTCCAGAGAGCAACAGATAAGAACTGCTGCTGACTGCCTACTGCCTCAGCGACGGCGCATTTCTGTCACAATGATGTCCCTTAGCCTTTCTCCAACCAAGGAGTACCCACAAGGCAGTGGGGGCTAGGATTTTGAGGCAGCCTATACTTGCCTTACTGTGGAGGTTGCAACATTGTAGTACTTTATAGAAGCTCCCCCAGGACAAGTAGCCCCACCATGTTGCTACCAGGCCCTCCAGTTGGATGCAGTTTACAGTCATACCCAGAGCAAACTGCATCTATAGAAAATTAATAAATGAAATGAGTAAATGCTTCTTGTATTATTTTTCTCTCAATTCAGAGCACACAGTGCTGTTTTCATATAAGCACAAACTTAACCATTTGTCCTTAAAAATCTAGTTCAAGTTTCCTTTTTCTAGCCTTTCAGCGATTCGGTGGTTCCTTCTAGGGGAAATGAAGACCAGGATTTACTGGGCATAGGTAAGAAATTGGTAGTCATTTTGACTGTTAAGAATGTTATTGAGATATATACCATTATGCTTTCAGGTCCAAACACATATTAGAGAGTTTCTTTAAAAGAAAGGAAAAAGCAGCTGACTTAAATGAGCAGCATAGCAAGGTAACAACTGAAAGGCTTACTCTGTCACATTTATACTAAACATGAGAGTTGTTTTGAACTCCTCTATTATATTTAGGTTCATATGTCTATTCATCATACTAAGACTTTCTGACAATCGGCTAAGGTAGAAATAAAAATCTTCAGAAGAACTGGAAGAATTAACTTGAATGTATGGAGAAGAATAAATGAAACATGCAAAGAATTTTCAAGGTATTGCAGTGATGGGACCAATTCAGTTTCCATATAAAGAGTAGATCAAGAGCTAGGTAAGCCCAACATCTCATAACAAAGTGAAACTCAAGTTAAAAAAGTGAGGAATATTTCCAAACTTGAGAATAATTCCTATAACAAAAGCGCAAGTGTTGCATAATACAAAACACAACAAGAAGGAAGTGGACACAGAGTCATTATCTCAGCCTATGGGAGCTGCGTTGCAAGACAGAAATAGCCAGGCTTTTAAAATTTGCATATGGTATAATACTGTGACTGGAATGGAAAGTGCAAAATGTCAGTATTCAGATAACCAGTATGTAAACTCGTGTGCTCTTACTACAAAAATAAGAGTCACTCTGCGTGCGTGTGTGCGCACACGCACTGGAGGATGGGTCTGTAGAGAAAATGTATCAAATTGTACACTGGCATAAGTCCACAAGATACTGGTGTACTAGATAAGAATCTGGTCTGGTATTTCAAATAATCTTGAATCACAATCACTCGTGTTCACCAGTATTTCTGAGACTTGTGTAAGTTGCCTGTCGGTTAATAATTTTATCATGTGTGGCTTGCTCCCCTCCTACGAGAGTAGTAATTAAATAAGGGAATAAAGAGTGGTTTGATAAAAATATTATCCTCATGATTTTCATGATTATTCTCATTTTTGATACTTTTGTGAGACTAGCAATTTGTGCCTTGTGTAAAGTCCAGTGCTTGTATGTAAACGATAGTGTCCACATAACTAAATTATATTTTTTCAACAAAGACCAAACTGGATTTTTATATAGGATGACAGGGGCCAGCAGGGTGTGATTAGGTAGCCACACCAGCTCTGATCCCAGCTCGTTATCTCATCTGGAGGAACCAGACTGCAGCTTGAGAGATGGCTGAGCTCAGGGCTGCACCTTGCTGTGCAACTGATGCACACTACTTCCCCTCAGAATACCCTCTTTCTTCATCATTTGCATTGACCCTAGTGGCAGCTAGAAGGGGAGTCAGTTTTTCTGGCTCTAACCAGGTCAGAGCTGCCCTCTGATGCTTAGATGGGCAGCCAAAGTCAGATTCTGGCTCCTTTGCCATCCCTAAGCAGCGCAAAGGAGCCAGTTTTCAGAGAAGCCTGGCACTGGTTCATACAACAGCTTGGAAGTGGGACTATGTTTACTTTAGCATAGATGTTTGGATACCAGGGAGCTGCTTATTTAGGTGGAATGTGTGGATTTATCTGAGTATCTAAACATGGATTAAGAAAAATAACCTTAGACATTTTTTTTAATATTGGCCTTCCCGGAGTAGGCTTGTAATGAGAACTTGAAAAGTCTCAGGTGCTACTTATTATCTATTTTTTAATTAGATTACAGTATAATTGAGACTGAAATAATTATTTTTCATTTGTGCAAGAATGTTCATAGAGCTATAATCCTGTTTGTTTCAGAAACTGCTTTTCTTAATCGAATTAACCTTGTATGCGTAAAGGTTAGCATTGATCCACTATTCAGAGGTAAAACCAACATCATTTGTTGTAGCAACCTGGGCTTCCTTTGCAGGTCTCCTATCTTAGTAATGACCCACATTGAAATCCTCACTTTATTGCAGTCATGGGGAGTTTTGCCATTGACTTCAGGAGGCTGAGGGCGCTGCTTCCAGTTTGCATTGTGTAAGAGATCTGCTGGGATTTGTGTGTGAAGCTGTAGGCCAGATGAAAAATGAAGCTATTGAATAAGAGGCAAAAGAGCCAAAAGGGACTGCATGGAAGGAGCGCCGTATTTTGTAACATTTTTATGTAATGAATTAAGATGGCTTTATTAGGCTATTTAAATATAAAAATCTGTGCATGTTTTAATAATAACTGTTAAATGTTAGGGGTTTATTGTCCTGTACTGCTTTGATCTGGGTTGTTTTTTGTTTTTTTTTTTAATTTTTGGTACTGTTGTATGTGGCAGTGCAGGAAGGAGAAATGCACAGTGGGGGATAAGATGAGAGGAGTGGAAAGGGATGCCCCGCAGGGGAAGCAAGAGAAGGGAGGGCTGAGTGAAGAATGAATAGAAGAGAGCAAGCTGTGGAGTCTTATTACCAAAAAAGATGAGTAAACCAAAGACTACCTTTTACTAGTGAGAATATTAGCCCTCTGGCCCTTCATATGTTTCTTAAGATCAATCCACTGATGAATATTATTCTCCCACCTCAGCTTTGCTCCCCCTTTCCATGTAGTCCCTTGCATTTGAAGTCTCTGTTAAAAGTTAATGATGGCAGTTAGGATTCCCATGCTCTTTTCTGCCTGTCTGGATCAGACCCCTGTTCATTCAACCCTCTCCTTGGCCCTTCCCTACCAAAACTCTTCTCCCAGCAAGTGCTGGTATTTGGCTTTTAGGGTATCTTTGAGGTATTGCCCTCTACAATAGCTCCAGAGGATGCCCCTACTCTTTCTTGTTGGGGCTGAAGGGGGAATGTTACTGTAGGTTTGTCTCAGACACCTTTTCAGAGTCTTTAGCTAGCTCTGCAGTACTTTTTTCCCATTCTGCATGTGTTGAGTAGGGTTGAGGTGGGCTTCTCTTTCTTCAAGAACAGTGGTCTCCAACCTTTTTAAATAGATCATCACCTTTGGCATTTAAAAGCAACCCAAGATCTACTGTGCACTGCCACCTCCCCCCACCCCAGCCCAGCAGGTAAGCCTGTGGGGAGGGAAAGCAGGGGGGCAGATCGAGGCAGAGGGAGAAAAAATGATTTGGGGGTGTGCCTCCCCAGCAGGTAAGTCCCACCTGGCCGGGGCCCCACTCAACTTACCCCGCTCTTGCCTCTGTGGCACTGTCCCTCACTGCAGGGGCCTTGATCTATCCCCCGCCCTGTCCCTCCCCCACAGACTGACCTGCTTGGCTGGGGCACGTGCATGTATGCACGTGGGCAGTCGCCCCCCAATCCCAACCTAGAATCGACTCCAGGAGGCTTTGAGATCTACTGGTGGATTGAGATCCACTGGTTGGTGACCACTGTTCAAGAGAGTCCCTTGTAAGGATTACAGAAGTAAAAGATGAAAAACTCCCTGCAAAGTGAAGATGGTGGAGTGGCCAGTGATGCCCCCTGAGAATCCCCATGTGGCTGGTGCAAAGTATTGCGATGTAGGGTAAACTGTTTGCAGTATTTGAGAGATGGTGAAACACTGGTGACAAGGGAATGTTAAATCAAGCTGAAATACATAAAAACTAAAGCTTACTGCTGTACAGACCTACCATTCTCCTTATCTCTTCCTCTTGGGAGTTGATAGAGGTTTGGTCAGTAGGGTCTGTGCGAAATTTCGCCACCAGTTTTGTTTCGATGCTGTTTCGACCTGTTTCATGGTCGAAACAGCAGAATCGAAATGAAACAGATATGGTTGAAACAGCCTCGAAACAAGGCAAGTCAAAACGTTTCGCTGTTTTGACGCTGTTTCGACGTTTCACCCACAGGCTATAATGGGGAAGATTGGAAAAGCCTATAACTTTGTCATTACTAGTTTGATTTGGATGAAACTA
>NW_005842124.1:1792624-1794837 GCF_000455745.1 Alligator sinensis
GCCCCTTCTGAGGGCATACAGTGTGCCAAGTTTCAAGAAGAAAGGTGCACGGAGGTTGGAAAAACTGAACCCCAAATTCTTGAGAGCCAAACTTGAGTCATATATATGTGTTAAGCCACAGCAGTGTCAAAACTACAGGAATGGTAACTACTGCTGAGGCCACAAAGCCTGCCACGTTTCCAGGAGATAGGTGCAGGGGGTTCGGAGAAACTGCACCCCAAAATCCTGAAAGCAAAACTCATGTCATGTGTATGTGTTCAGCCACAGTGGGGTCAAAACTGCAGGCATGCTAGCCGCTGCTGAGGCCACGAAGCCTGCCAAGTTTCAAGGAGATAAGTGCAGTGGTTTCGGGAAACTGCACCTCAAGCTGCAGACGAGCAAAACTCGTGACATGGATGACAGTGTGTGTTAAGGCGCAGCAGGGTGAAAGCTGCAGGCCTGCTAGCCCCTGCTGAGGCCACAAAGCCTGCCAAATGTCAACAAGATAGGTGCAGGGGTTCTGGGTTTTGGGGCCCTTCACCTCTGGCCACAGTCAGGCAAAACTCGTGTCATGGGTGCTTGTGCAACTGTCTGTCTTGGGGCCTGGGGGAATGGAAACTACTGCAGGCCTGGCTGCTAGGCCCTGCTGCGGCTTCGAATTCTGAAGCTTGCAAGGAGATCGGTGCAGGGGGGTTCTGGGGCCCTGCACCCCTAGCTGCTGATGGGCAAAACTCATGACATGGGTCCTTGTGCAACTGTTGCCTCTCATCAGGCAGTAGGACTGAAAATCCCTCATCACTTGCCACCACAGACCTGGGGATAATAATTGACCACAGTATGAACATGAGCTGGCAGTGTGATGCTGTAGCCAGCAGGGCCAACAATACACTGGTATGCATCAGTTGATGCATCTCCAGCAAAACCATTGCAAAGAAGTGATTCTCCTGCTCTACTCGGCTCTTCTCAGCATTGGTGAGACCGCAGCTGGAGTACTGCGACCAGTTCTGGGCTCTGCACCTTAACAAGGACGTGGTAAAGCTTGAGAGAGTCCAGAGACGGGCCATACAAGGAAAGGCTGAGAGACCTGGGACTTGAGCCTGAAAAAGAGAAGGCTGAGAAGGGACTGGGTAGCAGATTACTGTTACATCAGAAGCCTACATCTAGGGATCGGTGAACAACTGTTCACCAGGGCACCCTTAGGAAAATTAGGAGTAGTGGCCAGTCTGGACACCCTAGTTGTGAAGCAGTTTTTCCTAATTTTGAGCCTGAAACGATCTTCCAGGAGTTTGTGACCATTACTCCTAGTTTTCCCCAAGGGTTCCCTGGTGAACAGTTGTTCACCAGGCCCTAGATGTACGCTTCTGATGTAGCAGTAAGCTGCTATTAAGTCCCCTCTCAGCCTTCTCTTTTTCAGGCTGAAGAGTCGCAGGTCTCTCAGCCTTTCCTCATATGGCTTGCTGTGCAAGTCTCTGATCATACAAGTGGCCCTTCTCTGCACAAGCCCCCATGACACGAGTTTTGCCTCTGAGCAGCTAGGGGTGCAGGGCCCCAGAACCCCCCTGTACCTATCTGCTTGACAGCTGGCAGGCTTCGTGGCCGCAGCAGGGGCTAGCAGCCAGATCTGCAGTGGTTTCCTCCCCCCTCTGCCCCAAGACGGACACAGTTGCACAAGCACCCATGACATGAGTTTTTCCTGCCTGTGGCCAGAGGTGAAGGGCCCCAAAACCCAGAACCCCTGCACCTATCTTGTTGACATTTGGCAGGCTTTGTGGCCTCAGCAGGGGCTAGCAGGCCTGCAGCTTTCACCCTGCTGCGCCTTAACACACACTGTCATCCATGTCACGAGTTTTGCTCGTCTGCAGCTTGAGGTGCAGTTTCCCGAAACCACTGCACTTATCTCCTTGAAACTTGGCAGGCTTCGTGGCCTCAGCAGCGGCTAGCATGCCTGCAGTTTTGACCCCACTGTGGCTGAACACATACGCGTGACATGAGATTGCTTTCAGGATTTTGGGGTGCAGTTTCTCCGAACCCCCTGCACCTATCTCCTTGAAACGTGGCAGGCTTTGTGGCCTCAGCAGTGGTTACCATTCCTGTAGTGTTGATGCTGTTGTGGCTCAACACATACATATGACACAAGTTTGGCTCTCAAGAATTTGGAGTGCAGTTTCTCTAAACCCCCTGCACCTTTCTTCTTGAAACTTGGCACACTGTATGCCCTCAGAAGGGGCTACCAT
>NW_005842124.1:1794847-1799151 GCF_000455745.1 Alligator sinensis
TTCATCCAAATCTGGGTAGAAATGACAAAGTTATAGTCTGTTTCGACCTTCCCCATTATATCCTATGGGTGAAATGTTGAAACAGGGTTGAAATGGCAAAACGTTTTGACAGAACCAAACTGAACAGCCGTTTTGACTCTAAACAAAAGTCGAAATGAAACACTGTACTGTCGAAATGCTGGTCGAAACAGAACTCTGCTGTTTCGCACAGCCCTATTGGTCGGTGTTAATTAACCCTCCTATCCACTCCATAGAACAAACGGGGAAAAAAAATAAGACTTTTTTTCTTGTAGTGAAAGAACGAGAAAGTAACTAAAAAAAAATGAGAGAGAAAAATAAATAGCCAGTTGGGGAGAGTGAGTAGAAGAAAAAGTAAAAAGAGTGTTTTTTAAATTTTAGTATCAAAACATCTCTCCTTACACACAATTGTAAAATTTCTCAAGTCTGTAACTCCTCACAGTTTGGGTTTGTGTCTGGGAAATAACAGCTGAATTCTGTTACTGTTTGGCATGTAACTGCAGTAACATGGCTGGTGCTTTTAAACACTTTCCTGTTTTGCTTAGCTTGGCTTGAGAAGGAGGATGTAGACGAGGCATTTTATAAAACTGTGAAACTGCTTTTCCCAGTTAAAAATATATATTTTTATTTTCCATGGAAACACTACATTTTTTTTAAATTACAAAAATGTGAGTGTTACTTTCCTCCTCAAAATATCAGAATTCCATATGCATAGAAGAAAAAATGTTTTCAAAATATTTGTTTATTTTTTCATGGAATTATAGTGCAATGATCTGTTAGTGGGTTTTGCATCGTCCTAGTCTAGCCTGTTTGCCTTGTTGGCTGTGGGAGAGTGAACAAATTCTGTAAGCAACATTTTGCAATTTGAAAGATAAAAACACGGAAGCCAGTTTTTTGTCAAATCTCTGTGCGTGACCAGGCAGCTGGAAAACTTTTAGGGGATTTTGCTCTTTGATTTTTCACGGTTTCTTCAGAAATCCCAGTTAAACCACATGTCAGCTTAAGGAAAAAGAATGTAAAGATCTTCTCTTCTGTATAAACCACTAGTTTGCAATGTAATCTGTATAAAATCTGGTTTCAATATTGACGTTTTGTTCTTCTTAATTAGATTTCCTTACTGTGGTTGGTAAGCCTTAAACTGTTTTGTTGTTTTTTTTTTTAAATAAAAAGAAGCACTGATCTGCTTTTTAGATGTTTTGTGCTTAGAGAATGTTTTGGCTTTTGTCGGACCTGTAAATGTTTACTACTCCTTATTTTGGTAAAATCTCTTTTTAGATACTGTTCGTGTGACCTCAGAGATGGGCAAAATATTCATAACTGAAGCAGTTGTTGTTAAATATACATTTGGGTGGTTACCACAAGAAGCAATTTTATATAAAGTGTTGATGATATTATTTTTTTAATTGGCTGGTGACATGATTGTGAGAATTTTGTGACAGATGTTTGAACTGTTTTATTTCATTTTTCTTGCTTCAAGAAAGGAAGGAGGGTCCACTGGGCGGGACACTACTTCAGGGCTTCAAAGACTCTTGTTTAGTTTCAGCTCCAGTATAATTTTCTGGTATGACCATGGGCAAGTCACTTAACCTCCCAATGTGCATCAGTTTCTTATCTGTTAAAATCAGGGTAATAGCACCTCCCCACCTCACAGATGCGGTACCTAGTTCTAAGGTGATGGGGCCTGTGTCAGTACCCTTAATAAATCAACAGAAGCAGTGCTGATGCTTAAGAAAGTCCCTTTCCAATGGGAAGAGACTCAGATAGGCATATCTTTAGTTTAATTTTATGGAAGGTGGATAGCATGAAAATGGCAGAGCAACATAATAACGGAGGAAATCAATTATTTTATTGCCCCAGAAATACTTTAATATCTCTGGTAACTACCCAGCCTTTGTTTGCAGACCACTCATGATCTTTAAGAGCTGCTTTTTGTATCTCTGTTGACTGCCCTTTAGAAGAGTGGTTTATCACAAAATCTGCCACATGCATTTTTCAATCGTGGAGAATTGATCCAGTTTATTTCAGGGGAGAGGGACAGGGAAAGAAGCAATGCTAACATGGCTATGTCATCTATAAGTAGGAACCTACTCAAATTGTGCTTTTGCATAAATCATTAAGTCAGGCAATCTCTGCAAAATCGTGGGAAACAAAAAAAAAAAACTTGCTAAAAATAACATGCTGGCTCCCCAGTGAGAGCCAGTAGTCCTCCCATCTCCAAAGCCTGGCATGAAAGCAGCTGCTGGCAGGAAGGTGAGCAGGCAAGATGGCTGTCACTCCTGCCCCTTGCTGCTGATTGGCTGAGAGAGCTGCCTGTTACATGGCCCGACTCATTTTCACCAATCAGCGGTGCGGGGTGAGGCCATATTATGGATAGCCTCCCACCAAACAGTGGCCGGGTACATGCCCACCAGGGTCACTTGGCCAATAAGAGGCATGATGGGGCCCCCACCATTATAAGCCTGTGAAAATGGTGACCGGTCCCATAATCTGCCTGCGAAATGGACCAGTCACCACCTCGAGTTGGGTAGACCCCTATCTATAAGCAATCAAATATTGGGCATTTCCTAACAGTCAAGGACTTCAGAAGACCTGAGAAGTAGGTTCTCTTCTGTTAAAATGAGAAAGTTGTCCTAAGCATGCAATTCGACATAGAGCTTATTTAAACATCCATGGAGAAATCCTTATGAAAAAATACTAAGCATTAAAATAAACTTATTTTGTTCTGGCGCTCAGTTTTTTATCCTTTCTAGATTTGTTTCAGCCATTACAACTCAAGTAGCACTTAAAAAAGGAAGACGGAAAGAAAAATGAACAAGTTGCTGTCTGGCTTCCCAGAAATGGTTATCCTCCCCTGCTGAAAATCCAAAACAAATTTGCATGATAAAACAATCTTTCAACAAGAATCCCTTCATTCTGATGTTTAAATTCACCTCTTTGCCTATCTGCTGCCTACTTGGCCCCACTTCACTCTCATACAAATGTTTTAGCAAGATATATAAAATACAGAATTACGGTGGAATTTTCTTCCCTTTCTGGTCATCCAAGTAGCATTTCCTCTCATCTAAGCACCAGAAATGCCATACACACTGTAGGTGGGAGTTCTGTTCCTGCATGTGTAGCTTCTGCCCCTGCAGACAGACTACACATGGACTGGGCATGTGCAGTTGGATGTGCACTAGCCATATGTGTATGCATCTTTTGGATGTGCAGTGACCTCTAGACCCCTGAAAATATAGCTGACCAAAACCCATGATTAACAGGGCTTATGCACAGACAAGGGCCAAGTAACTATCCTTTGTCCCAAGTAGCTAAGTAGCTAGGACACTCATTTCGAGTGCTAGAGAACTTGGGCTCTAGGACCCCTTGCGTTGGGCTCTAGGGCTCCCTGCATTTCTCTGGCTCTCCAGGAGGGCATGCTAACCACCGCACTATAGGGCCGGTTGTTTTGCTACCCCTTTTGAAGCAGAGCCATGTTCCTTGTGTCAAATATAGTTTGTAGGCCTGTGTGAAGTGGCTAGTATTCGCTTTGGATTTGGCCAATTTGGGAGACAGTGATTCGATTCGTTGATTCAAATCACTGTCCTGATTTGATTTGGCTGAATCTGATTTGGAGATTCAGCTGCTGCCAGGCCCATCCCCTGCCTGCTCTCCCAGCCCATCAATGGTTGCATTGCTTGCCCCAGCTCGTGGCACTTGTTTTAAAAAAAAAAAAAAAAAAAAACCCCACATTATGGGGGGGGAGGGATTCCGCCTGCCCCCCCACTGCCCCATGCTGTGTGGGGGGCTCTGCATGAGCCTCTCGCTCCCCCAGACCCCCCACGGGTGCCCCGCCTGGGCCATGTCCGGCCCTTTAAGAACCCCCCCAGGAAACCCCCCCGCCCTGCTCCTGCTGGCGAGGGGCGATCCCTGCTGACCCATGCTGTGTGGGGGGCTCTGCATGAGCCTATCGCTACTTCAGACCCCCCAAGGATGCCCTGCCTGGGCCAGATCCAACCCTTTAAGAACCCCCCCCCCCGAGGAAAACCCTGCACTCACCACTCCTGCTGGCAGGGGGCGATCCCTGCTGCCCCCCATTGCTCTGCGCCATATGGGGGGCTTTGCATGAGCCCCGCAAAGCCCAAGGCTGCTGCAGGAACAGTGAGTCCCAGGGCTTTTCTTGTTTTATTTTTTTCTTAAAGAGCTGGAGCTGGCCCAGGCGGGGCACCTGTGGTGGGGCTGAGGGATCGGGGATGTCGGGGGGCTTGTGGCAGAGCCCCTTATGCATTGTGGGGTGGTGGGGGGCAGTG
>NW_005842124.1:1799281-1801112 GCF_000455745.1 Alligator sinensis
GGAGGGCTGACAGGAGTCCCCCCATGGTCCCCTCCCCCACCCCTAGTACTTACCAGCTCTGAGCTGGCTACAGCTTCCTGCTGCAGCCACTGGGGACTGCCCGAATCATCAAAGCTCTTCAAATCTTTTCCAAAAATTCGGAGAGCTTTGAATTGATTAGGACCTTTTTAATTGGTCCCCTGATTCAATTAGGATTCGAAGATTCGGCCACCGAATCAGGCCAAATCTCCTTTGAATCGAATCACCACCCGAAGCTTTGCACAGCCATAATAGTTTGGGGGAGGGGGAGGCTGGGAATGGGGACAGAGCAGGGGAAAGCTTCTGCCTCACAGGCTAAGGATAGAACATGGGCCCCTTCTTGCCAGGCAGTACTCACCGCACTTGTGGCTGCTGGCCACGTCCTCTGGCTTGCTGTCTTTCTCCTGGTCCCATGTACCTGTCACATACCTTTCTTTCTTGGCTCCCCAGGAGTACAGCTCCAGACACTGTACCGTGCCAAAGACAGACCTTCTTACTACCTGTGAGAGGTGGTGGTTAGAGTGCTGTGTTTTGATGTTCGTGAGATCTAGGTTTAAACCCCATCTTGGGGGTAGGCTTAGTATTCATGTCCTCTGGCTTTCCATGCAAGTTCTCTAGCCACTCAGCTACTGGGCACAAAAGATAAAAAGTCTGTCTCATACCTTCCTCCCTTTTGTTGTCTGTCTGCATGTGTAGATGATCTGTGAACAGGCTGAGACTTTCGGGAATAAAATTCCAATGTGTGGCACAAGTGATGTTTTTGGCACATAGATGACCAGAACTGCCATCTAAATAACAACATCTGGACACATGGAAAATCAGAAAGGGAACTGAATTCCACCCTTAGCTTTTAATTTTTGAAACACATTTCATCCCTTGAAGTGTGGAAAATTAATTTTAAATGGTGAAATTCTAAATATTAATACACTTCTCAAATTTCCTTTTTAATGTATGGCTTAAGATCATTCTTTCCCTTGCAATTTCTCACTTAAGTCAGGGCCACTACATAATATAATTATTAGGTGGTGGGGCACCCAGTTGGCATTTAGCAAATTGCTGGTGTAGGATGGACTTGACTAAGAGGATGGATACAGAATACATTCTACACAGTAACTTCCCCACATGGTGAAATTACTGCATACTTTTCCAAGGGGTAATTTTATCCTGCATGTGAATGACACTGGTGCTCAACTTCCAGTCCTTCAGGCCAGATCTGCCTTGAAAGGCCATGTCTTCCAGCCTGTGGGTCTCCCCACAGGTCTGGAGATTTGGCAGTGGGGGGCAGTGGCAGCATTAATTGCTACTCCCCTGCTGGCAACATTCTCATTAACATACTCAGCTTCACAGGCTGGAACATGGCCCTGTGTCATGGAGTTGGTGCATGGGACTACTCTGAGTCTGGATAATATCCATGGACTGATCCTGTATTGCATCAGGCCTAGGATCTCTGTGGGATCTGGCTTGTGGACCAGTCTTGCATCATTTATGTGGCCCATGGGACCAAGAAATAGAGCACCACTAATTTACTGTGTGGTATTTCTGTGTGCGCCATGTGTCTGCTCCACTGTTACTATAAATTCTGTTGACTACAAAGTAAATATGTGCCTATAGCCTACATCTAGGTCAGGGATGGGCAGTTATTTCAGGTAAAGGGCCACTTCACAAGGTTTGGTAAGCTTTTGAGGTCTGCATTTGTAGCCCTGCCCCTTGAGACTTGCCCCGCTCCCTGTTTGCCATGTTGGGGCTAGAAGTCCAACTTCAACCCCTGACCTTTGCCACTGGAAGTCCCTCCGCTTGTGTGCTAGCCCGACCG
>NW_005842124.1:1801122-1819890 GCF_000455745.1 Alligator sinensis
GGCGCCCCCCCCCCCCCCCCCAGGAAATGCTCCTGAGGTGGGGGGGAGTTGCCATCTTAGAGACAGGAAAAAAACAAATCATATCCTAGAAGTCAAACACCTACTATAACATTTTAATTTTAGTACAGAAATATTTTTGTCATGATTTGTGTTTGCATAGTTTATAATAGAGGTGATGGCATCATAACTCAACAATTCTTAGTCTTCTATATTGTGTGTGGGGGCGTGGTTGTGTGTGTGGTGGGGTGTGTGCATATGATGGGGTCTGGGGGTGTGCGGCGGGGGGGTTGTGAGGGGTTGTGGCTGTGTGGGAGGCAATAGGATGTGTTGGGGGTGTGTATATGTGGGGGGTTGCACATCCCCAGCAGGTGGGGGAGCTCATGCCCGGTGCTGGTGCCTGGTGGCGTGCAGCTCTGGCCAATGTTGCACATCGCAACAAGAAGTGCAGCCCCTGCTGGGCTGTCTCTATCACCAGGGCTCCCCACCGCACACACGCAGCCCCCACAAACGCAGCACGGGAGGAAAGCCCTACGTGTTCAATCCAGCTGCCTTCTCTGCCTACTGCCACACAAGTCCAGGGAGCTCTGAAGGAAGCTGGCTGCAGCTCATGAGGGTTCCCTCCTGTGCTGTGCAAGTGCAGGGGCTGCGCGTGCACAGCGAGAACTGCTGGCAATAGAGATGGCCCAGCGGGGGCTGTGCTCCTCACTGCAGTGTGTAGTGCTAGCTGGAGCTGCACAAGCACCCCGAGCGCCCTCACCTGATGCTGCCTGCCAGGGTTGCACCCTATGGGGGGAGTGGGTAGGGGGTTCCCATACCCCCTCGCACCCACACCCTGCCCATCCAAGCTCTGTGCTGCTGCCGCCCCCCTAGGTGCAGGCTCCATGCTGCCGCTAGCCCCAGCCCCATGCTCTTGCCCAGCTGCAGCTCCACCCTTGCCCCTACCGCTTCTCTACCTGCTGTCCAGAGCAAGCAAAACACCAAGGAAGCTGAGCAGGTTCCTAGTGGTTACAGCAGCAGCAACAGCAGCCTCTCCTGGAAGCTGCCTGCTGGCTAGGCCAGACCTTTCTACCCTTGAGGGTGGGAGCAAGGTGCAATAGGGTAAGTTGGGGGTTGTCTGTATATGTGGGCACTTTGTGCCCACCCTTGATGATGGTACATTTTATTGGTGGGTGCTGCAGGATGGATGAAAGTGCCTGGTAGGCTGGATATGGCCCATGGGCCATATTTTGCCTGCCTCTGCTCTTGGTGCAGCCAGTATGGGTATCAGTAGCCTTGGAAACACAGATCTCTACTTGGGCTAATTTAGCCTGCTGCTTTTATGGCCTGTTCCAAACTCTATGCTGTTACAGCTAGACTGTTGTTTGTATCCAGGCTATCTTACAGTCATTTCTGTAACTGCTCTCTAGATATACTCCTAATGGGAAGACTCTCCTGGCCTGTAATTTTCTCAAGGTTTATGAAAAGACAAGAACTATTTGGGCATTTATTTCCAGGGTAGTATCAGAGCAGTTTTGCAGGCAAGATAGTGAAAAATCTAAATCTAACAAATACATAAAATCATGGGAAAGTAGGGCTGGAAGGTACCTCACAAGGTAATGTAATCCAGCCTCCCTCAAGGCAGAGTCATCCCTGACTAACCATCCCAGATACATGTTTATCTAACCTGCTCTTGACAATATCCCAGGATAGAGATTCCACAACTTCTCTAGCATGTCCCAGTGCTTGATCACCTTCATAGTCAGAAAGTGCCTCCTAATCCCTACGCTAAATTTCCTCTGTTGAAGCTTGAGGCCATTGCTTCTAGTCCTGGCCATAGAGACTAGTCTATCTCCATCCTCTCTATAGTCACCCTTTAAGTATTTGAAGACTGTTATCAAATCTTCCCTTTAGTCTTCCTTTCTCAGACTAAACAATCTGGTTCTTTCAGCCTGTCCTCCTATGTCATGCTTCCCAGACCTCTAATAATTTTTATCACTCTCTGCTGGACTCTTTCAATCTATCCACATGTTTCTTGAAGTGTGGGGCCTGAAACGGCACAGCACTCCAGGTGGGTCTTTATCAGCACTGAATAGAGTGGAAGAATCACTTCCCTTGATTTGCAAGTGACACTTACATTAATACAACCCAATATGCTGTAGGCTTTTTTGCAACAAGAACACAGTTGGCTCATACTAAGTTTTTGTTCTATTATAATATAACTCACCTGGAATGCTGTCCAGGTCCTTTTCAGCAGCACTGCAGCCTGCAAGTTTTTCCGTAGTCCACGTTTGTGTATATAGTTATTCTGTCCTAACTGAAGGACTTTGCGCTTGTCCTTGTTAAATCTCTTATGATTAATTACTGACCATTTTTCTAGTCTAAGTCATTCTGGATTCTAGCCCTACCCTCCAGAGCATCTGCAACTCCACTCAACTGGACGTCATCCACAAATTCACTACGTGCGCACTCAATCCCCTCATCCAAACAGATAATGAAGATGTTAAACAATACTAGAGCCAGGACAGACCCCTTGAGAACCTCGCTTGATACCATCTCCAATCTAGTCATTGAACTATTGATGACTACTTGTTGAGCATGATGATCAGTTATATCAGCAGTTATACATCCACCTTACAGTATTTTTGTCTTGTCTGCGTTTTCTTAGTTTGTTAATAATAATGTTGTGAGAGACATTTTAGAGAGGCTTTTGACACTCAAGGTATTTCGTATGTAGTGCTCTCCCTCCACGCACATAGCATAGAAGGAAATCAGGTTGGTGAGGGGTGACTTGCCTTGGGGTGAATCCAAGGTGATCACTTTGTTCCTGATCACCATGTTCTCCTCTAGGTGCTTCACAATAGATTCCTTGAGGACCTGCTCCATGATCTTTCCAGGTATTGAAATCAGACTGGTTGGTCTATAATTCCCCAAGTTCTCCTTCTTCTCTTTCTTAAAAATGGGCACTATATTTTCCCTTTTCCAATCATCTAGATCCTCACCTGTCCTTCATGAGTTGTCCAAGAAGATAGTCAGTGGCTCTGAAATGATCACAGTCAGTTCCTTCAGTGGCCTGTTAGCTTGAAAGCATTTAATTTCTCTAAGTAATCTCTAACCCAGAGGTGGGCAAAATATGGCCGTGGGCCAGATCTGGCCTGCTAGGCGCTTTTATCTGGCCCGTGGCACCCACCGAGTTGTACCCCACCCAGCCCTTCTACCCATGAGGGTAGGAGCAAGGTGCCCATGTATACCCCTCAACATACCCTATTGTGCCTCCTTCCCACCCTGGAGGGCAGAAGGGCCCAACCAGCAGGAAACTTCCTGGCAGAGCTGTTGCTGCTACTGTTGCAACCACCAGGGACCTGCCCGGCTTCCTTGGCATCCCACTCACGCTAGGCAGTAAGTAGAGAAGCAGCAGGGGTGGAGCTGCAGCTGAGTGGGAGCATGGGGCTGGGGCTGGGGCTGGCAGCAGTATGGAGACTGTGCCCAGGGGGGGCAGCAGCAGCCCAGAGCTTGGGTGGGGAGGTGGGAGGGGTGGGGACTCCCTTATGACATGCAGCCTGGGCAGGCAGCAGCAGACGAGGGTGCTCGGGGTACTTGTGCCTGGCACAGTCACTGGTGCCCAGCACTGTGTGGCTCTGGCCAGTGCTGCACATCATGGTGAGGTGTGCAGTCCCTGCCAGGCCATCTCTGTTGCTAGTGTTCCCCACTGTGCATGTGCAGTCCTTGCACTCATGGCATGGGAGGGAAGCCCCACCTGCTGGAGCTGGCTGCCTTTGCCACTCCCTGAACTTGCATGGCAGGGGGTGGGGAAGGCAGCTGGCTCCAGTGTGTGGAATTCCCCTCCTGTGCTGCGTGAGTGTGGGGGCTGCGTGTGCGCAGCGGGGAGTACCAGAGATAGAGATGGCCCAGTGGGGGGTGTGCTGCTCGCTGTGATATGCAGTGCTGGCCAAAGCTGCGTACTGACAGGCACCAGTGCCTGCGCTGGGCACAAGCACACCCACCTGCTGCTGCCGCCACCTGCCAGGGCCGTACACCATAGGAGGATTGTGGGGGTGTGGTCATCACACACCCCCTACCCTCACACACCCACACCCTGCCCCTACAACTGCCCACATATACACCCCCCAACACACCCTATTGCCCCCACAACATACCCTCCTAGACCCCACCATACACCCCCTACACTCCACACACACACACACACACACACACACACACACACACACACCCCTATACAATATACAAGACCAAGAATGTATTTTTGAGTTAGTATGCAATCACCTCTATATATGGTATGCAAACACATATCATGACAAAAATATTTTTTGTAATAAAATTGAAATATGTTATAGTAGGTGCTTGACTTCTAGTGTAAAATTGTTTTTTTTTTTCTGTTTCTAAGATGACAGCCTTCCCCCACAAAAGGAGTATTTTGTGGGGTGGGGGGAGAAGGGGGTGTGTAAGGGGTGGGACTTCTGGTAGCAAAGGTCAGGGGTCGGGGTGGGGCTTCTGGTCCTAAAATGGCAACCAGGGGACAGGGCAACTAGTAAGAGGTGGGGCTACCCATGCAGCCCTTGAAAGCTCACCAAACCTGGTTAAGTGGCCCTCCACCTGTAATAATTGCCCACCCCTGCTCTAACCTGTTCTTCCCCTATTCTGGGCTGTTTGTTCATTCCAGCTGTGCTTAACATCTGGTAACTGCCCCTATTTCACAGAATCATAGAAAATTAGGGTTGGAAAGGATCACAGGAGGTGATCTAGTCCAACCTCTTGCATAAAGCAAGCCCATCCTCAACTAGATCATCTCAGCCAGGGCTTTGTCTAGACAGGTCTTAAAAACCTCCAAGGATGTAGAATCCACAACCTCTCTGGGTAACCTTTTCCAGTGTTTTACTACTCTCCTAATGAGAACATTCTTCCTAATAGCTAACATAAACTTCCCTTGCTGCAGTGTGAGACCGTTGTTCTTTGTTCTGTCATCCGTTACCACTGAGAACAGTTTAGCTGCATCTTATTTTGAACACCACTTCAGGTAGTTGAAGGCTGCGATTAAATCCCCTCTGTCTTCTCTTCTCTAGATTAAATAAGCCCAGTTCCCTTAGCTTCTCAGAAATCATGCCCCCCCCAGCTCCCTCACCATTTTTTGTTGCCTTCCACTGGACTCTCTCCAGTTTGCTCACATGCTTTCTGTAGGGGGGGGGCCCAAAACGGAACACAGTATGCCAGATATGGCCTTACCAGTGGTGAATAGAGGGGAATAATCGCTTCCTTTGAAATGCTGGCAACACTCCTCCCAATGCAGCCCAGTATGCCATTAACCTTCTTGGCAACAAGGGCACACTTTTGGTTCCTATTCAGCTTATTGTCCACTGTAACCACCAGGTCCTTTTCTGCAGAGCTGCTGCCTAGCTAGTCAGATCTCACCTTCCTCCTAAGTGCAGGACTAGGCACTTGTCCTTGTTGAACCCCTTGAGATTTCTTTTGGCCGAAGCCTTCAACTTGTCTAGATTACTCTGAATCCTAGCTCTACCCTTCAGTGTATCTACTACTCCTCCCAGCTTGGTGTCATCTGCAAATTTGCTGAGGGTGCACTCTGTACCATCTTCCAGGTCGTTGATGAATATATTGAGCAAATCCAGCCCCAGGACCGACCCCTGGGGCACTCCACTTGATACCGGCTGCCACCTAGACATCAAGCCATTGATTACTACCCTCTCAGCCTGATGCTTCAGCCAGTTTTCTATCCACTGTACAGTCCATTCATCCATCCCGTACTCCCTTAGCTTACCTGTGAGAGTGTTGTTGGAAACTGTATCAAAAGACTTACTAAAATCAAGGTATATCACATCCACTGGTCTTCCCACATGCACAGAGCCTGTTATCTAATTGTAGAAGGCAATCAGGTTAGTCAGATATGAGTTGCCCTCGGTGAATCCATGCTGACTGTTCCTAATCACCTTTTCATTTAAGTGCTTAGAAATGGATTCCTTGAGGATCTGCTCTATGATTTTTTTCCAGGGACTGAGATGAAAGGCTAACTGATCTGTAGTTAAATGGATCTTCCTTTTTTCCCTTTCTTAAATACGGGCACTATGTTTTTCCTTTTCCAGTCATCCAAGACCTCTTCTGATCACCATGAATGTTCAACAATGATGATCAGTGGCTCTGCAATAATATCAGCCAACTTGGGTGCATCCTATCCGGCCCCATAGACTTGTATATGTCCAGCTTTTCTAAATAGTCCCTAACCTGTTCTTTCACTGCTGACTTCTCACCTCCTTCCCAAACTGTGCTGTTAGGTGCAGTAGTCTGGAAGCTGACCTTGCCTATGAAGACTGAGGTGAATAAGGCATTGTGCACTTAAGCCTTTTCTGCACCCTCTGTAACAAGGTTGCCTCCCCCATTCAGTAAGGGACCCACACTTTCCCTGTTCCTCCTCCTCTTGTTACTGACATACTTGTAGAAACCCTTCTTGTTACCCTTCACATCTCTTGCTAGCTGCAACTCCAATTGCACTTTGGCTTTCCTCTCTTCATCCCTGCATGCCTGAGCAATACTCTTATACTCCTCCCTCCTCCCTAGTTGTTTGTCCACATTTCCAGTTTTTATTAGCTTCCTTTTTGTGGTTGAGTTTACTAAAGAGTTCCCTGTTAAGTTAAGCTGGTCTTCTGCCATATTTGCTAGTCTTCCTGCACATCAGGATGGTTTGTTCCTGCACTCTCAGTAAGGCTTCCTTAAAGTAGAGCCAGCTCTCCTGGACTTCTCTCCCCCTCAAACTGGCTTCCCAAGGGATCCTGCCCGTGAGTTCCCTGAGTGAACTGAAGTCTGCTTTTTCTGAAGTCCAGGGTCCTTACTCTGCTGCTCTCCACCCTTCCTTTCCTAATGATCCTGAACTCAATCATCTTATGGTTCCCATTCACTAGTGACTAGTTAGTACATTCCTCACTAATTCTTCCCTGTTCGTGAGTAGCAGGTCTAGAAGAGCATGACCCCTAGTTTGTTGTTCCAGCACTTGTACCATGAAGTTGTGCCCAACACTGTCCAAAAACTTCCTGGATTGCCTGCGCACTGGTGTATTGCCCTCCCAGCAGATGTCAGGGTGTTTGAAGTCCCCCCCATGAGAACCAGGGCCTGTGATCAGGAAACTTCCGCTAACTGTTGGAAGAAAGCCTCATCCACCACTTCCTCCTGGTCTGGTGGTCTATGGCTGACTCCCACCATAACGTCATTCTAGTTGCTCTCCCCTGACCCTAACCCAGAGACTTTTGACAGGTCTATCTTCAGTTTCATACTGGTGCTCTGAGCAATCCTACAGCTCTTTTACATAAAGTGCAACTCCTCCTCTCCCTTGCGTGTCGTTCCTGAACAGTTTATGCCCATCCATGACAGTTCTCCAGTCATGCGAACCATCCCATCATGTCTCTGTTATTCCAGTCATGTTACTGTTCCATGACTGTGCAAGGACTTCTAATTCTTCCTGCTTGTTTCCCAGGCTCCGTGCATTTGTGTACAGGCACCTAAGGTAACTAGTCGATTGCCCTGATTTCTCAGGAAGAATGAGAACACAAAGATGCTCTTTCCTCTCTTTGTCAGGTGGATCCAGTCTCTTTCTATCAGTCCTTCTTGGAACTTCATCTCATGGTCAAAGAAGCCAAAGCCCTGCTGTCAACACCACTTGTGCAGCCAGGCATTGATCTGCAGGATGCACCTGCTCCTTCCCAGTCCCTGTTCCTTGACTGGAAGGATCAAAGAGAACACCACCTGAGCTGCCGTCCCCTTCACCCTTGCACCCAGAGTTCTGTAGTCACTTTTGATCTGTTCAGGGTCTTGCAGCTAGTAGCCTACCCGGGTCGCCCCAGGGGGCACCACTGCTGTGGAGGGAAGGACTGGGGTCCGCTGCAGGTCAGAACCCACTGGTAGCTTGCCCCTGACTTTAGGCAGGCTCTGTGGGGGTGGGGAAGGATTGGGCCCCTCCCCATTTTTTTTTTTTTGCCAGCGGAGCCTGCCCACGCAACTCTTCCCCGAGCCTGCCTGGGGAGCAGAGCCCTGTGCGCTGTCCCTGCCACTTTCCCACCATCTGGGGCTGTCCAGGAATAGGCTTGCTTGCTCCTGGGGCAGTGTGGAAAAGTGGCAGGAGGGTGGCTGGGTGTGCTGGCAGCTGGAGAAGGCAGCAGGGATGATGCACAGCATGCAAGCATGGGCGGGCATGAAGCGTCCAAGTTGGGGCCTTCCCCAGCCCAGCAGCAGCCCACCTGGGTAGCCCTAGTCAGTGCTACTGCTGCAGAGAAAAGGACCGGGGGCCCCCTGCAGGTCAGGGGCTTCTTGGCCTACCAGCAGCTCGCCCCTTGGCCACAGGAGAAGTGGGCAGGCTTCACAAAAAAAAAGAAAAAAAGGGATCAGTCCCCTTGTCGTAACAGTGATGGAAGTCCCTAAATTGAAATGGTGGGCTTTTAATCGTCACAATTAAAAACCCATTGTTTCAATTTAGGGGACTAAACCCCCGTCACGTGTACAGGCATCCAAAATGTCTAGGCCTAGAAGCTGCCTTAATTCAGTCTTCCCTGGGTAAGAATCTGACTGCTGGTTTAATAATGTGGAGGCAAAAAAAAAATTCTTAAGTCAAACACTAATGATTCTTTCACTTGCAGGGCCAATTAAAAAATGGTTGAGCAAGGCTCAGAGAGAGGGAGAAAGAGACAGAGTGTGTGTGTGTGTGTGTGTGTGTGTGAGTGATGCACTCCACAACACAGTGGATTCCTTATTTCTTACTGTGCTACTTTTGTATTTTTCTGTGCGTTTTGTTTTCCTGTCATGCGATCGTGGGGACACTGGCATCACTAGCGATGAATGTTAACGAGATAATACTTGGTGCATTCCTGGCCTGAGTAATGTTGTCTGCCAGAATACTGAGCTTACATTTTTGAACTCTCTGCTATGCAGGTTGGGTTTCAGTGTTTCTGTAGGCAGCAACAATAGATGGATGTCTATGCAGATTAGTTACCTTAGACACTTACCTTGGCACAAGATGGGGAAATAAATCAACCAAAAAAGAGTTCTTTATACCACATTCATTAATAACATGTTATAATTGTTTACAAACGCAAAAAACCCCAAAACTTTTCTGTGTTATTTAGGTGAAAGATGAATTAAATATTGTAGTAGGGAGGGCAGCAATAGGGTATATACCAATTTTAAGGCCTTGTATTCACAAGCAAGCAGAGTCCTAAAAGAGATCTTGTCTTAACATTTGTTAATGACTCTAGTTGACTTTGTATTGCCTATGACATTCATACATCTCATAGATAACTGAATAACAATGCAGGTATGTATTTTATTGGCCTCTTTCCCCCCAGCATATTACATATACTTAGTTTCAATGATCAGGAGAAAGCAGAAAAGAAAGGAATAACATGTATGTACTCACTAAGATGATAGACATGCAAGTCTACACAGGGAAACTGAGAGAACTGTTTTTTAAGTCACCAGGTTTTGTGTTGTTTCTCTAATAGAACTCCAAAAAAATTAAAAAAGGAGAGAGAGAGAGAACGTGAATGTCAACTTCCATAAAACTTGCCAACACATCTCTACCACCCCCACAATTACTACACCCCACAACAGAGCCATCAGCATCCCTGGATCTTACAGCTGCACCTCCAGAAATGTAATATACCTCATCCAATGCACTAAATGCCCTGATGGAAAATACGTAGGAGAGACCAAACAACAACTGCGCACCAGAATGAATGCACACCGGAAATCTATCAAAGACAGAAATACCCAATTACCTGTGGGGGCACATTTCTCACAGGAGGGCCACTCTCTCTCCAATCTCTCAGTCCTGATCCTCAAGGGAAACTTACACAACACTTCCCAGAGACGAGCCTATGAGCTCCATTTCATCAACCTCCTGGATACTAGAGATCATGGACTAAATATAGACATTGGGTTTTTGACACATTATAATCTGCCTGACATCTGACTCCCCAGCCCAGCCCCTGGCTTCTTTACTTTTCATTCCATCCAGGAAGAGCACACACCAACTGCTGAAGCTTCCTTAGCCTGACGAAGGGTTTTTGAACCCGAAAGCTTGCTTAATAACTATTCTCCAACCATTTGGGTTGGTCTAGTAAAAGATATCAGATTCACCCAAGGAACCTTGTCTGCCAACTTCCATAAGAAACACACAGCTATTTCAAAGAGAAGAGCAAGTGGTGAAAGTAGATTATGTGAAGTGAGACTGAGAGGAAAACTGATTGTTCCATTGTTGTAATTCTTCAGGCACACAGCAGACCCAATATTAAATATCTTCATTATATATAGCTAGAAGTAGCCATTGGTTTGAGGTCATTTTTGTGTATGGCAATGGTTTGCTTTTAGTTGCTATAAAGTTTTGAAATTATTGCCTACAATGATTTACGTTGTTGTAACAAAGTGTAGGTTGAGATGTCTTGTACAGGCATGTTGGCTGATCTTTCTTCAGGAAAGTTTTGGCCAAACCAAAGGGAGTGTGGAGCATAGAGCTGTGGTTTGGTAAGTTCCTGCCATTTCTCAACCCTGCTCTTCAGTATGGCTGATAGTGTTCTTCCTAACTGAAGTGGCAGCTCTATTGGGGAGGTGTGTGTTTTTGGCTTACTGGGATTTTATCTTCTTTTCTATGCCATCAATCAGGAACTGGTGCTTCAGCCATGCAGTTCATTTAAACATCTTCCTAAGGTGACTATTATCCAGAGAACAGAGACTCGACCTTAGGGTGTTCTGTGGAGCTTAAGAATTTTCATTACAGATAAAACAGCTGCTTCTGAGACTGCTGTACTATGTTCTCTGTAAGTGGAGCAAACTGGTCACATTCCTGAACTTCCTTCCCCTATAACTTCAAGTTTAGAAACTAGTCAGACAATAGACAATAGGTTGTAATATTTCCAGAGAACATTTATATCACATTGGTGTGTTTTGGCAAGCACAGGATGAAAGAATTTAAAATGTTAAATTAGTATTTATCTAAAGCATTCGTCTGAGGTATTGCACACAAGCGACATTCTGTTCTTTATCTCTCCTTCACATCTATACCCTGGTATACATAATTAAAAGCATTTTTAATGGAGAATAGGACTAACCTTTTACATTTATAAAGCACCTTTTTATCTCAAAAGTTGCCAAATCACTTTTCTTGCTACATGCCAAACACTACCAGTGCACGTTTTGGAGAAATGGTGGCAGTTAGGGAGCTCTGAAACTCCTCACTGTACAATGGAGAGAAAGAAAACTTTGGTCAAAAAGGTACTTTGGCAATACGTGGCAGGAGGAGGCAGATTGCCTTTGAGTGGCTCATCTCCAATACCCTAATGCAAAAAATATTAAAGTAGTATTCAGTTAATGCCTCAGTAAGATAATGGTCAGAGGAAGACCAGTTGATGATTTATTTGGATTTTCAGAAAGTCATCAACAAAGTTGTTCACAGGTCTCTGTTCTGGAAATCTAGGAGTCATTGAGTGAATTATTGTCATGGATCAAAAATTGGCTATGAGTTAGAAGGCAAAAATGAGGGACGAATGGTCAGTTTTCATCAAAGCACAAGTTTTTAATACTTGTGTTTTAGTTAATATTTTGTAATCAGATTGATATTTAATATACTCGTTAATGATCCTGAGAAGGAAGTGAGAAATGAGGAAGTAAAATTTGCAAGTGCCACAATTATTTCTCTTAGTCATGACTCATGACTAAAAGCTTTGAGGAATTTTGGAGACGCAACAAAACTAGGTGAATGGACATTTCAAGGGTAGATAGTAACTGGTTTTTACAAGTATACAGGAATTGATGCACATTGAAATGACTGATTTGAGCTTCTAATACATATGGTGGGTTCTAAAATAACTAATAATTTAGGTGAAAGATCTGGGTGTCACTGTGAACAGCTCAGTGAAAATGTCTGTTTAATGTGCAGAGTCAGACAACTAAACATGTTGGTCTATAAAATGGTAATTTAATGTCACTAAAACACATTAATGGTGTGGCTTCACCTTGACTATTGTATGTGGCACTGGTTACCCTTCTCTCAGAAAAAAATGTAACAGAATAGAAGGAGTTAAAAGGATACTGAGGAACATAAATACATGCCTGGGCTATTATATTAAATTAGATTAAAATTATTAAAAGTGGCTAATTTAGAGAGGAAACAAACAAGGAGGGACTACAGGAGCATATGAAAAAGAAATGCCATAGAGAAAGGAAATGAAGCCCTCCTATGCTTTAATCTTTCTCACAAAAAGAATAAAGTGTTAAATGGTGAAATTGAAAGGTAATACATTTAAAACCAGCAAAAGGACTTACGTTTTTACTTTTTGATGTAATTTGTAATTCATCTATCTGACTCACTGCCACAGAATACAACTGAGGTCAAGAATTTGATTCTTAGTTTCATAGTTGGTAGGGTTGGAAGGGACCTAAGCAGATCATCAAGTCTGACCCCCTGCCATGGGCAGGAAAGGATGCTGGGGTCAAACGACCCCAGCTAAGTGATTATCTAGCCTCCTTTTGAAGCCCCCCAGGGTAGGAGCGAGTAACACTTCCCTTGGAAGTTAGTTCCAGCTCCTAGCCGCCCTGACCGTGAAGTAGTGCCTCCTGATGTCCAGCCTGAATCTACTCTCAGTTAGTTTATGGCCGTTATTCCTTGTAACTCCCAGTAGTGCTTGGGGGAGCAGGGACTCTCCCATTGCCTGCTGGTCCCCCTTGGCAAGTTAGTAGGTGGCCACCAGATCCCCTCTCAGCCTTCTTTTGTGGAGGCTGAACAGGTTCAGTTCCCTTAGCCTCTCCTCATAGGGCCTACCCTGTTGCCCCCTGATCATGCAAGTGGCCCTCCTCTGGACCCTCTCGATGCTATTCACATCCCTTCTGAAGTGTGGTGCCCAGAACTGGATGCAGTAGTCCAACTGCAGCCTGACCAATATTGCATAGAGGGGGAGGATCACCTCCTTGGACCTGCTCGTGATACATCTATGGATGCATGACAAGGTGTGGTTAGACTTCCTGACCACTTCCCCACGTTGGCGACCCATGTTCATCTTGGAATCAATAGTGACTCCAAGATCCTTCTCTGCCTCTGTGCTGACAAGAAGGGAGTTCCCCAGCCTGTAGGTATGCTGCTGGTTCTTTCTCCCCAGGTGCAGCACCTTGCACTTGTCAGTATTGAAACCCATCCTATTCTCATCTGCCCAACTCTGTAACCTGTTGAGATCTAGTTGTAGCCTATCCCTCTCTTCTAGCATGCTTTCTTCTCCCCACATCTTAGTGTCATCTGCAAACTTGAACAAGGTGCTTTTCACCCCCTTGTCCAAGTCGCTGATGAAGATATTGAACAGTGTGGGCCCAAGGACCAAGCCCTGGGGGACCCCACTGCCCACATTCCTCCAGGTCAAAAATGACCCATCCACCACCACTCTCTGGGTGCGGCCCTCCAGCCAATTAGTGACTCATCTGACTGTAGGCGTCAACACCACAGTCGCCTAATTTTTTAATGAGGATGGGGTCAGAGATGGTGTCGAAGACCTTCCTAAAGTCCAGAAAAACTACATCCATTGCAACCCCTGCATCCAAGGCTTTTGTCACCTGGTTGTAGAAGGCAACCAGGTTGGTCTGACAGGACCTGTGTCTAATGAACCTATGTTGATTGCCCATAAGCATAATCTCCCCTGCTGGTCCCTTGCAGATGTGCTTCTGGATAATTTTCTCAAAGAGCTTCCCCAGGACCGCAGTAAGACTAACGCGCCTATAGTTTCCTGGGTCCTCTTTCCTCCCTTTTTTGAAAATGGGGACCACATTGGCCCTTTTCCAGTCCTCTGGCACCTCGCCAGAGCACCACAAGTGCTCATAAAGCTGTGCCAAGGGTCCTGCAATGACCTTTGCCAATTCCCTCAGCAGTCTGGGGTGCAGATCATCAGGATCTGCTGATTTGGACACGTCTAGTCCCTCTAGAAGTTCCCTGATGAGAACATCTATAATTATGTGAGATTGGATTAATGTATACAATGAGAACATCTATAATTATGTGAGATTGGATTAATGTGTAAAAGAATACATTCTCTTGCTTATGGGCATAAGCTACCCACCTGTGGTTAGAAAGAAACTTCCTTTATAAGAAACTTGCCTATTATAAGATTTCTTGCCCCTTCCTGTGAAGAAGTCATCACAGTTCAAGACAGGCCACTATTGTAGGTGGCTGATATGTGTGAAAGGTACAGCAATTCCCATATTGGAGAGAGAGAGATGTATGATTGTATTTAGAACTAAAAAATTCAGGGAGTCTAGTAGGGCTGTGCGAAACTTTGGTCACTGATTCGATACAGAGGAGATTCAGCCTGTTTCGGCGGCTGAATCTCCGAATCTGAATGTAATCAGGAGACCATTAATCTCTCCGAATCAATTCGGAGAGATTTGACGATTTGGCTATAGACACAGCTTTATATATTTTTTCAATGTACCTTGAGGTACTAGGCACGGCTCTTGAACGCTGAAATGGTGGGGTGGATGGAGAATCCCACGGGACCCCCTCACGCGCTCAGCAGCAGACTCGGAAGTGGACCAGAAGTACTTCTGGCCCACTTCCAGGTCTGCCATGGAGCACACAGGGAACCCTGCTGCTCCCCGGCTTGGTGACTGGTGCCTCCTGGGTCTGGGTGGGGGCACCTGGGGTCCCTCCACAGCCGATCTCTGAGCCAGGGAGGCGTGGGGGGGGTCTCCTGCGTGCTTGGCGGCGGACCTCCCCTGCGCTTCTGTGGGACGCTCCATCCATCCCTCTATCTGTTCACGAGCTGCACCGGGTACCTCGACATACATAGAAAAAACACATAAAGCTGTGTCTTTGGTCAAATCGCTGATTCTCAGAATCAGAATAGAATCTTCAGATTCAGCCGAATCAAATCAGGACAGTGATCCAGATCAGCTAATTGATCACTGTCCCTCAAATCGAGCCAAATCTGAATTGAGTACTGCCTGCTTCGCACACCCCTAGAGTCTAGGTTATTCCAAAGCTGATGCCTAAATAATTGATTTAAATCTGAGTAACCCTTTTTTAGCTTAACTGTTGTCTGGAGTGGTTGTTGGTATAAATATTGAATCAAAGTGTGCACAAGTGTTTAATATTAAGGTAACAATCCAACACTTGCAGCCTCTGGCCTAACAAAGTAGGCAGAGATTCAGTTAACACAAAGAAAGATCATTGCTGTATTACGTTACATTTTTCATAATTCAGGCACTTTATTTAGTGTTTGCATAATCATTAGTATTTTTATCCACAAAAATTGTTTGTATAATTGCACTTTTTGAATTGTATTTGCTTTTTCAGTGAATGATTTTCTTTCAGCAAATGTATCGGTATCTGCCACAGAAATATGGAATGGGGAATCACTTGAAACATAATACAGTAGTAGCACTGTAGACCTCACCAGCCTGAAAAATAATTGAAGTGAAGTGAAGAATGTTAACAAGCTCAAATATCATCATCTTCCAAAACTGACATTTAAGTTGATCCACATTCACTCTCCTCCTTTATGTGAAATACAAAAACACAGACATTGTGGGGTAACTAGAAGAAATGTGTAGTGGAGTTCAGCTAAGAAACAGTGGACATGTTATTTTTGTATCAGCTCTTGTATAGCCACATTTGAGCCTGTTTAAAAAATGTGGTTTGTGTAGTGTAAAGATGCTGGGGGAGGGGATAATGAGTTCCTTACTGAATACTAATTGCCTAGGAGTTGTTCAGGGAGACTGTATAAGAATGGAGGATTTGTTGTAAATTAGTCACTAGCTCTATTGTGCATTGCTATGGGGTTAGACCAGTGCTGTAAAGGTGCCAGCTTTACAAAGTCCCTCTGATTCACTGTCTAACTCGGTGACAGTGTGAAGGAGAAAATACTATTCAGACTAAATATTATTTGAAAGAGAGCTCCTCTAATGACTGTATAATCTTTCTTTATAACATTCTAAGCTTCTAGCTCATTTAGACTATTGAGTTGGGTTATCAGTGCTTTTTCAGCTGCAAGATTCAAAGGTCTGCCAAGGTTGTAAATGCTGGTGAGGAACTATTGCTTTGGAGAAATACGTTGTCCAGCAGAATGTTTAGTGTTCTTAGCATCATCTCTAGATTTCTAAATCTTTGGTTTCTAAAGCTTAGACCTTTTAGCCTAAGTTTCCCTGTGTGCAATCTTATTATTAAGATCTGTTCACAGCAGAGAAACAGAGCTTTGAAAAATATTGTAGTAGTTTGTTTACTTTTTTAGACAGATTTTTTTATTCCTAACTCCTATTGTTTTCATTTACATCAAAATGAAAAGGTGAGTTAATGATTCATTGGCACACGATGACCTTTCAAATAGCTGTGGACCATGATGCGGCAGCCCCACTCTGAGCTCTCATATTTTAACTTCCTTGTTTCTGCCCTTTAATATTTACAGCCAAATCTGTCTACATGCCTGGACGCCTGAAGAGAGCAAACATTTACAGCTTTTCCCTCCCCTGTGTTTAGTGGGCAATTTGATCCTGCCTTGTCCATTCCCTTATTTTACATCACTTTTAGACTTGACTTGCTATTGAAAGCAACAAAGTGCAGCTTTGAGTATCTGCTGTCTGATCTGTTTATTTAGCAAAAAAGAATGGACTCAGACTCTGATTCACCTTTTAATTACTCTTGGCCTTCCTTACCTAAAATGAGGATTCGAAGAAGGGCACACAAACAAGGTAGAAAAATCTGTCTTCTTTTAAACATCTGTTCCTTACTAGTTCTACCTCCTTTTCAGTATTTTCTTGTTGTTTATATGCAGGTGGATCTAAGCCTGGAATGGACAGATTTTCTTCCTTTTCCTTCAGCCTCAATCTTTCTTGTGTCTTTTTAAAGTTATAAACTCTCAGTCAGTTTAGTAAAAGACAAGGGTTTTGCCCAAGTTGTACGTGATAATTTTTTTTTCTTGTTTTTATTTTATTGCCTGCAAAGTAAATTTCTGATTACAAGAGTTCTTTTATGTGGAGAAGTTCTGATGCTAAGAACTTACAAAGCAGCACGGCAGCAACTTCTGTAAACAGCTTCTCGGTACGCATAAGACTACACAAAGTCCTGCAAGTTACATTTGTTTGGAATTAGGGGTTATTTGTAATTTAAGAGTATAGCATTGACAAGTTGTAGGCAGACAGTTATATACTAAAATTGTATCAGTGTGAAGGGAATTTCTTGTTCATAAATTAGTAGATAAGGTTAATTGCTTTAATTTACACAAATCGTTTTTCAGTAGATACATTATTTTTGGAGAGGTAATCATTACAAACACTGTAAGCATTCAAATCCTTTCACTGTCATTGTAACAAGCTGGCATTGTAATGAAGATGATTACCTAGGAAGAAATAATAACTGGAAAGCACTAAGGACAAGTTTGTCATAGTGTTATCATTGAAAATCTTAATGAACTTACTGCATTCAAACAGAAGCAGAGAAAGAAGACGGAATGGAAGTGTCATATTTCCCTATCCTTTCTTAACATTTTAAAAAAATCTCTTTCTAAAAGATAAAAATACCCAGAAAACTAAGGTATGTCTTTAACTGTTGTAAATCAGTAAATGAGGCAATAGAACTAGGTTGAGAATCTGACATTGAGTTTTAGAGCTCAAAAATATTTATAAAAAGAAAATTTAAACCTGCAAAATGTTGTCTTAATTTTCTACAACAAATTCTTGTGGTTTAGCTAGGTAATCTATGAATTTCTTCCTTCCCAAGAGATTTTCTTAAAGTATATAGGTTCATTTTATAACGATGATGAAATGGGCTCGACACTTTCTTTCAGTAGTTTATGATGGCCCATTTTATCTGGAAAAATGGTCAAGAGGTAAGCCTATACTTCTACATATTTCTTACTGTTCAGCGATCTATTTGTTGCCTTTAGACAGTAAAATCTTTGGAACAGAGACTTATTATATTTTTTTGGTGCATTGTTCTGTTGCACAACAGGACTGTTATGTATATCAGTGGTACCGTCTCGCCTTAATAGGAATGCTTTTCACATTAATGGTAATAGTATACCAGTATATTCTGCTTTTAAGTGCTGACTAAATCATGTATATGGGAGTTGCCATAGCAAGAATACTCTTCTTGTAGGGTCAAATGTTCTCTGCTTGAATAATTTCTCCTACTCATGGAGGTTGGGGAACGGAAACCCAACCCGCTCCCTCAAGCAAAGACTTGCATGCTCCTCGTTGGTAGGGTGAAAATATTATTTTTAAAGGAAATCTAGGACACCCGCACCCCGCAAGTCAACAGCATTGCTGCAGGCAGAAGTAGGCAGACAGGGGTGTGGGGCGCAGTCTGGTGAGGAGGCAGTGGCATGGTATACCAGGTGGTCTCCACCTCCCTGCCAGACAATGCCTTGCACCCCTGTGATTCCAGGACTTCTGTTTTATTTTCATCAACCCACAGGGCAAGTCTATGAAATCTGGGACTGTCCTGCCCAAACTGGTCACCTTACTCATTGGGCTGGAGAAGTGAATGGAGTCTTTCCACAGGAGGACACTGGATTTGTGATTCCTTCCTTATTCCATCCCTGCTCAGCCACCATCATGGTGTTTTGTGCTAGATTATTTGGACCCATTGAAGAGACCCTTTCCGTGTATAGAGAGGGTGGCATGCATGCCAAGTTAGCTCCTTTCTCTATAGTGCCCCAGGGCACTCCCTACCTGGGGTTTAAGTGGTGTAAAATGCCTTATACTGGCATCTACATGATGTGTGAATTCCACTCTTGTTGAATAATGGGTTCA
>NW_005842124.1:1819907-1821327 GCF_000455745.1 Alligator sinensis
GGTCCAGCAGACCGCAAAAGGAGGAAGAAAAAGCCACTAACCGTTCTGTGAATGTTTGTCTAGGAGTTACAGACTTCATTGTGTCTCTTGCCTCTACTCTCCATTTGTTCCATGGTGATTTTATATAAGGCCCATGAAAGGTTAAAAAAAGGAAAAAAAGAGAGCTTTACTACAGCTATCTTACTGTTACTAGATAACATTTTTGGCAATTTGTTTCTGGTAGCTATTGGTTAAATAGGATTGCTGACTGCCACCACTGTTGCACTAAAAGTCATACACTGACATGTTGTGAATTATCAGCAGGACTTTCCAGTGTGCTGCTACTCTACAGCTTTTTAATTTTAGTAGTAGGAAACTGGCCCAAACAAGTTATAAAGCTGTATTTCTGTTTAGTCCATGCTTAGCCAATGCAGTGAATGGTCTTTCATGAAATACGTATTTTGAGAGTAATGGCCAGTTTTCAACTTTGGGTGCCTAAGATTAGGCACTGGGGCTAGAATCCCAAAGGGACTTAGGCATCTAGAGTGGTACTGGATAATACCTTATTTACCAGAATCCAAGGCAACTCTGAATTTAAGACCACACCCCAATAATTTGATCCTGTACATGGAAAAGCTTATACATTTGTTTTTATTTTCCATGTATCAAAACTGATTATTGGAGGGTTATCTTTAATTTGTCCCTCCTGCTGCAGTGGGGAAACCAGAGGCACAGGGGCAGATGATTGGAGTGGGGGAAGCAGGTTGTATGGGAGGCAGTGGTGGGCGAGCTGGTGATAGGGGTGAGGTCAAGCAGCCTGCCTTTTGCCCTCCCAACATCTTGCCCCCTGTCACTTGCTCGCCTTGTTGCCTGCCCCGTGTCTGCTCCCCCAGCACCTATCCTACCTCCTTGCTACTTGCCACCCCCATGTCTATACCCCCTAGTGCCTGCCCCCTACTCCTGACTCCTGCTGCCTGCCCTCCTACTGCCTGTGCCTCCCTGTCTACCCTTTACAGCTTCTGCCTCCCCCTTACCCTCCACTCTGGCATGGCTTTGGCCCCACTACAGTCTGATTTCTCTCACCCCAGCCTGGCTTGGTAGCAGTGGCAGTAGTAGTACAGAAGTGGTGGGGAGGGGAGCTGAATAGAGGGACAGGGGTGGTGAGAGTGGGCAGCTGCTGCAGCTCTGGCCCCAGGTAGGGGCTGAAGCTGCAGCCACAGCAGCTACCTGCCCCCCTCTCTCCCCTGCCTCATGCTTGAATCCAAGACATGTTAAATGGGGGAAAAAACCTTGTCTTTGATTTGAGTAAATGGGGTAAGTGCCTAAGTTTAAAACTGTGATTTTTCAAAGCTTCCTCTCAGGTGCTTGCTAACCTTGCAGATCCTAAGTTTTCCATATTAGGTTCCTGGGGACCTTTGAGATTCTGCATCTGTTCCTGCTG
>NW_005842124.1:1821358-1840141 GCF_000455745.1 Alligator sinensis
CAGTTTCATGCCTCCCCATCTATCTCGTGGCTTATTCCTATCAGGATCTGCATACTAGCTGCCCTTGACTTTTGCCCCTTGAGGGCCTGATCCAATAGGCATGCTCTGAGCACATCTGACTTCAAGCTTCACACAAAACATGGTAGCCAAGGCTGTCATTCAAAGACAGTGTGTTACAGTGGGGGTGTCTTTCTCCCTTTCATTAAATAGCTCAGTGGTTGTAGCATTCCCATGGAAGTGGGAAACCTAAGTTGTTCTTCTCTCCTTTGAAGGATTCAACTTGCATCTTCTGCTTCTCAGGATAGGGTCTTTATTATCAAGCTAGAAACTACCTGGAGATGAAGGAGGGGTTTGGGTTGTAGCCGTGTTGGTCTAAGGACATAGGCAGACAAGGTTCCTTGGGTGAATTTGATATCTTTTATTAGACCAACCCAAATGGTTGGAGAATAGTTATTAAGCAAGCTTTCGGGTTCAAAAACCCTTCGTCAGGCTAAGGAAGCTTCAGCAGTTGGGGTGTGCTCTTCCTGGATGGAATGAAAAGTAAACAAGCCAGGGGCTGGGCTGCTCCAGTTAAAATGTTTCTACTTTGCATGGCATAATTCAAGTTTTATTTGGATTCACTGAGGAAGAGAAGAGAGCATGATTGTCTAACCTAGTGATTAGGGCAGTTGCCTTGACCACTTATAAAAAACCCTTGAAGAAGGAACTAGAATGGTGGTGTCCCTCCTCCCCATCATGAGTGCCTTAACCATTAAGCTAAACAGCCTTCCTTTCCCTGCCCTAGAAACCATCAGGTCTTTTCTGTAAAGTGGAAGAACTGATGCAGGAAGTGGTGAGAGTACCCTTATCCTAGAATAGGGCATTCTTCTGTGATGAGAGTTTAGCTCCCCTTTGGCAGAGAAGCAAAATTAAATTTGGGTCTCCTGCATCCTGGCTTAGAGCTACTACCTTCTCCACCAAACAAATTTAAAAAAAGAAATAGGAGTGACAGCTCCTCCTCCTCTTCCTTTTTAAAATTTTTATTTATTTATTTATTTATTTTTAAGAAGTGGCTAGGGTGCCTTGCTCCAGAAGAGGGTTCAGTGCTGTGAATCCCAAGGGCAGGCAGGTGCCCCCTGCAACTCAGAATTAGGTGTTCAGGTCCTGGAGAGAGGCTGGGATTAAGGCATGAACCCTTCTCTTCAGCATTTCCTATTGTTTACCTTGGTGACTTCATACTCAGCATCCTGCTTTTGTGATTCCCATTCTCAAGTGTAACATTCCCTGTGCATTATATAGGAAGCTAAGACTTCTCACTCATGGTTGGGGCTTCCATCCTGGGATCTAGGGGTCTGAGAGAGAGGCATTGAGATGCATATCATTCCATGTCTCTCTCTAGGTCTACAGGCTCAATTTAGCAAGGGTTTTAAGTATGTTTAACTTTAAGCAGGTGATTAAGAGAAGTCAGCCTAGTTTTTAGATTTATGGGATTAAAATTATGTATGGATTTAAGCAGGGACCAGATTTTCAAAAAAAACAAATCATTTCATTTAGGCATTTAGTTCAAAGCCAACTCCTTTTGAAAATCTGACTGCATTGGGAAGCTGGAAAGTTTTGGAAATGTGATTCAAAATCCAGATGTCCAAAAATGAATTGAGATGCTCAGGTTTAAGCATTTAGGTTTGCAAATTTTGACTAATGTGTTTAATTGCCTAACTTTCTCTTTGCTTCATAGTTCTCATACTTCTAGTTGTACATTAATCCATAGTCACGTTGCTGGAGGTAATTCTTGTGTGCTGTCTGAAAGCTATTTATTGTATCTAGAGAAGAGAATTAGTAATTTTTTCCTGGCTTCCAGTCTACGTACATTGATATACTTTTTGTCTTCTCTGTATGCTATCATAAAGCTTCCTGATCTAAGTCTTGACTTGAGTGGAAAAAATTTTCCGCATTGCTCTGTACTCTCTGTTTTCCAAAGCAGGTCATTCCAGGCTGTAGGTTTCCTTCTGCCAGCATAGATCATGTTTTAAATTATCATTATTGTGCAGCTGGGTTCTTACAAGCTGAACAACATTTGTGGAGCTTCCCTATATGCTAAAATGTGCATCTGAAAGCATGTATCTGATGAAAGTTTGATGTGCCAGAAGATGCAGTTAGATGATGTCTTGTGTTTCCAGATAATACTTATTGTTTTCTACACATTTGGGCATTATCAATCCCTGCATCCAGGAACATGCTGTTTTGTTTATGACCTAAATAATAGTAATGTTCTTTACTGTCATTTAAATCCTCATTTGCCATGTTAATGGCATTGATCTACGTGTCTTTTAATAGAGCCAATTAGATATGTTCTTTTATATTAACTTTTTGTTCATGGTAATGTTATGGTACGTGTTTAAATAGCATTTGATGTTGTCAGTTTGAGGAATCTAGGCAGCTCTGTTTGAAAACTGGGTTAAAAAACAGGGCCTTAACTAATCCTAGGTTTTGAATCGGAGTCAAACTCTTCTGGACAAACATGTTAGAACCTTGTCAAACAACCTTTAGATAGGTAAAATTGTGTGGGACCAATTTGACAGCGTTGTAAATGCTGCCTGATGGGTTTTCACTGGTGGATGTTGACTTCAAGGAGATAGAATCTGTGGTGGCAGAAAATGCACCAAGGAACCATGTTGCAGCTGCATATAAAATTGCAACTCTAGTTGTGAGGAAGGAGACTGTAAGAAGGCCAGAATAGTCTAAAACATTTAAATGTATGGCTAGGAGGACCTGGAAACAGCACCATTTGTGTGACTTACTTCAGCAACTTCCACCTTTTAAAATTTCCCTACTGGAGGAAGTAGTAGTTCTACTTAATAGAATCCCCAGTGGTGGTCAGAGACAGAAACACCATCTGCCTTAGAGTTAACTCATCCCTCAAATGCCATGGCCCTGTGGCAGAAAGCTTGCTACACTTTATATATAATATGCCCACCCTTGCTTTGCTGAAATCCTGCCTCTTCAAGTGAAATAAAAGCATTGCTTGAGTAGGTAGGTATTCCAGAGGTATATCTTATTGAAGACCAGTCCTACCTGTTAATAATAGTTCTAATTTTCAGTTACATAAAGGTTTGTGCCATTGTAACAGTGGCAACTGATTAGTAACATATTGGACTAGAATCTGTTTTCTTTTGAATCAGTGGGAGTTTTGCCATTGATTTTTGTAGATTCAAGATCAAGAGCATTGTATGAATTGCAGCTGCTTGGACCCCAGGCTGAATGCAGAGTAGCTGTAGGAATTTTGTGTATAATATGTGTTGCATTTCCAATGGTTTTATCACTTTTTAAACTGTTCTGGCCTTTCCAGTAGAAATAAGTTACTAATACAGTCAATGTATAATTAATAACATGGTCATGTGAATTCAGCAAAGTCCTGGTATACTCTTCTTGTTACAAAATTGGTTCAATCTAGTTGTGCCTTCATGCACGTATGAAACCTGGAGAGGTTCTGTTTTTGGAAGACTTGTAGTATGATATTGTACTAGAAATTCCAAAATTTACTAAGGCTTATGTGCTGATTAAGAGCCCAGTAGAATATTTAGAGACTTTGTTTTAAAATAAACAAAATGAAACACCACCAAAAAAACACATGACACTTGACATCTTCTAAAATTCTATTAATAAAGATTTAGTGAGTCAAAATACCACAGATAATCACATGCCTTAATATTTGCGACAGTTCTCTTTGGACATTCCTGTGCCAGTTTATTTCTCCTTAAAGTGGTATTAAAATTGCTTAGTACTACTGTATGTTGTATAAAAACCCCAAAGTATAATAGATTTGTCTGGTTTGGGATGTATAATGCATGGCTCAGTTGAGTTATTTTATTGCCAGGCCCTCAGCAATGAGGACTGTTGCTAGTCAAGAAACTATTTCAGTAAGATTTGGCTCTGATTTATGCATTGATTCAAAAAGGTCTGCTACCTGGACCCATATTTAGAACCATATGTCAACTCCATCTGGTCTAGCTCTGTGACTGAGTACTGTTCTTGTCAACCACAATCTAAATGTTTACGTTCTAGAGGAGGAGCATTTCTTGGAAGGTAATGTGTATGCAAGAAGCTGTGCAGGGCCTGATTCTTTTTTTCTTTTTGACCCTTGGTTCAGGATCAGCATTGGATCTGTTTGTTTACCATGGAAATGTACTTAGTCAAATAATTTTCCCTCATTATTTTAGCTGCCAAGATCGGACAAAGTGCTGGGATTGCTGTGAATATATATACTGTAATTTAAAGACAGGGAGTTAAAGTTCTTGACAGATTTAAAGAATTGAAGGTTTAGTCATTTTCAAGATGGCAGGCACTGAAACCATGCTGAAATTCAAGCAGGAGAGAGAAAAAGTGGTAATATAAAGGATTTTATTTTAATGATCTGATATCCCACAAACTTGCCTGCGTTAGAAACCATGTAGCTTGTAAAGTATCATTTATAAATTGGACTTCCCAAATGTTGGTTGGTATAAGTTTTTGTTCTTAATTCTCATGGGTTTGTGAGGTATCAGATCTTTGAAATGATATGAAATCTACACTTGTTCCTGGTGTTGCATTGCTTATTTTGGGTCTTGTCCAGAACTTAAAAAGCAAGCCCCAGACCTTAATAAGTGCAATTTCCACTTACTGCCATTGCTTTTCTTGGTGTATTCTCATGCCTTGTTCACTGTGACATTCATACAGTATCTTCTGAATGTAGTCCTGTTGTTTCCTTTGATTTTTTTTTTCCCCACAGCCTGCATCCCTGAATCTGTAGTCTGCATGAACTAAGAGGGATTTTTCTTATAGCTCTTCATGTCTGACAAATCTGGGTCAAACCTCAGTTTCACGATCATTGTTAATTTTTACCAGTTTAAAAATCTGCAAGCTTTTTTTAGTTATTAGTGTAAAATTGGCCTGAATTGCAGCTAACTGCAAAGGGGAACGTCTCATTTCACATTTTAAAACAGGGAAATCAGGCTTATTTAGCCTGACTGCCCATCCTGCCTGAAACTGAATAGACTGACACATATTTGACCCCAGCAGTCTTTCCTGCCCAGAGCAGGAAGGCTGGACCTGTTGATCTCATGAGGTTCCTTCCAGCCCTAAACTTCTGTGAATCTGTGAACTTGATTCAGCAATCAGGTGCTGAATGTACAGATTTGACTAATAGTTTGTATTATCTAATGAATCAGAAAGGTTTGCACAGTTGTGGATTTGCATGTGAGCTCTTTGCTCAGAAACAACTAAAAAAGGAAAGGTGTCTCCAGAACATATTGAAAATACATCATAACTAGACAGGATTTTGCTGCTGTATTATAATAACAGAACATGGAGGCCACTATATGTAATTGTCTGCAACATTCAGATCTGTGGATATGAGCCAAAAGTGTGTGTGTGATAGCTGCTATATTTTACTAATCCTCTATTCATTTTTAATAATGAAATCACACTAAGATTAGACATCACATACCCCTATTTCTTACAAGTTTTTACCATATTTGAATTTGTATAATAGAATGATAGAACATCTTCAAAATCAGAAACATTCTTTCAGTGTAATAAACCTGTATTCAATTATGTAATGCCTTATCACACAAGATTTCAGTTGTTGAATGTAATCATGTACATCTCATCCCAGTCTTGACATCACGCAAAAATCTGGAAGCCATGCACTGCTTAACTGGCTGACCTGCACACTAGGAATTTCGCTGGGGGAAATGAAGGAATCCTTTCCACAGAACACAGGATGACAGTGACTGCTATAATAAAGTCTCTGTCCCAGTGCCTTCATCTGCAAAAATGGTGCTAATAATAAGAATGTAGGAGCTGTACTGGGCCAGACCAGCTGTCTGTCTAGCCCAGTATACTATCCCTGACAATGGAAAGGGGTGGAAGCTTTAGAGGGAGAACATTGACCAGGGTATATCTAGACAGATCTATGCCCTCCTTGGCATCCACCATAATGTAGAGATGGCAGAGGATACATCTGTGACTGGGTGTGTCTACACAAGACACTAGTGTGCAGTAGTTATTGCACATTTATTTAGTATTTGTATAATAAAGTACTAAATAAATGCGCAGCAACCAGAGTTTACTGCTCAGTAGCACTGGCAAACACCTTTTAAGTGCTGCTAATTCACAGTAGCCTAATAATACTGCTCAGTAGCTTATTAACACTGTTGGTGCTATGATATGCTACTGCGCAGTATTATTCAGTTACTGCACAGTTAGCATCTCGTGTAGATGCATCCACTGTTCTGCTTAATAGATCTATTGTCCCTGAAATTGTCTAGTCTTTCTTTGAACCTGACTGTACTATCTGCCTCAGCAACCTCCTATGGTAATGGGTTTCATATAATATTTTCTTGTAAGTGAAATCTGAAAATATGGAAGATTTATGATGTCCACAGGATAATGTGTACAGGCAGGTTAACCACTGTTAATCCTTACTTACTATAGATTGAACATTAATCTATTACTGCATACCAATGCGCACAGAATACAGAACATTAATCTATTACTGCATACCAATGTGCACAGAATACAGAAATGTACTCTTTAATGTTTTGGACTTGTAATAGGGTCTATAAAATTTGGTACTTAATGACTAAGCTTAGTAATATTTATGACAAAATGGACAAAAGATACTGAAATGATTAAAAAAAACAATTTACTTATGTTCCCATGCTTCCCCCCATCTAGGACAACGACATATTACACACGATGTCCTCAAGAGATCCACAGTTCCACCTTTCTTTGCTGCAGCAAGACTTTCTGCCATGCTGAATGGAAGTGATGAGGTGTATGCAAACTGCATGGTTGTAGATCAAGTAAGATAGTCTAAGCTTGTACTTTTAAATACACTATTTGAGTTTTATTATAATCTTATATGTCCACTGGTACAGCCTTCCAGTTATTTATTTTTGTGAGATCTGGGTACATGCATAGAACAGCAGCAATTGGGCGCCCTTTGCTACTTAGTTTGCTACTCAACTCACTTACTAAACCCTTCAAATAAAAAGGTATATAAAAATTCTTCTGTGACCTATGTAAATAATTAGGGTTTTCATTTAGCAATCACATATTAGAAATAAGAATTAATACAGCCTTAATTATCTATAGTTCCAGGTATCCTAATTTTTCTGTTATCTAACATGGAAGGAAGTCCCCTTTCCTGATGTTTGCCAGCTAAAAAGTCCCTCACTTACCAGTTCATCAATCAATTATTTATTTGTTTATTTGTTTTATTGGGTTTATATACCACCCTTCCCAAGTAAGGCTCAGGGGTGCTTATAGAAAATAGGTTATAAAACAAAAAGTGTAGAAGAAAACAAAATAACAAGCAAGTAGAATATCAAAAAGGAAAATATAAAAACAACCCCCTTAACAATATCCTAGCTTAGCCTTGCATGTTAAACACCTGCCCAAATAGTAAGGCCTTACAGAGCTTCTGGAAGATCTCCAGGCTTGACCTCTGGTGGGTCTCAAGTGGGGAAGAGAGTTTCAGAGCTGTGAAAAGACTGCTGAGAACAACCTCCCACGTATTTTTGCCAAGGAAACTAGTCTTAGTGAGGGTACTTGCAGGAAGATGCTCTTGACTGACATTAGTGATTGTAACGGGGCATAAAGAAGAAGGTGGTTCCTTAGGTATGTAGGTCCCAGCCCATTTAGGACCATATAGGTCATAATCAGCACCTTGTATTCAACCTAGAAAGCTGTTGGAAACCAGTGCAGAATCTGGAGCACTTGAAAGACAGATGTAGACAAAGTGGTGTTCTGTTAGTATGACAGCATGCCAGAAGTTTGGCATTTTTTTCAGATGTGATGTAAAACTGGAGTCCTGTCCGGTAGGGATGTACAAAGCTTTGGTCGCTGATTTGATTTGGTGGGGATTTGACCTGATTCGGTGGACAGATCTCTTAATCTAATCAGGAGACCCTTTAATCTCTCCAAATCAAATCGGAACCATCCAAATTGATTCAGAGAGATTCGGAAAGATTTGATGATTTGGACATAGACACAGCTTTAAATGTTTTTTCTACATACCTCGAGGTACCAGGTGGCTCGTGAATGCTGAGATGCTGGGGCGGATGGAGTGTTGCACAGGAGCGCAGGGGGCTCCTCAGTGCACTTGGTAGCAGACCTGGAAGTGGACCAGAAGCACTTCCAGTCCACTTCAAGGTCTGCCAGGGAGCATGCAAGGGCTCCTGCCCCACCCCCACCCCAGGCTAGGCAACTGTGGGGGCTAAAATATCAATAGTTCTTTGGCTGTTTTACTAAGAGAAGCAAAAATAGGTTTGAAAACCTGCAAAATTGGACTGGATGCAAGTCCAGGAATGGTAGAACTTCAGCCTTTGGAGACTATTGCAGTCCTTTTTTTCCACTTGATTATATGTACTTTTTCTAGATGCATTTTACTTCAGCCAGGTTGGTCTACACATCTTTTTGGGCGCCTTTACACATGCTCTGAGAGTAGTGGTGGTGTGGGGGGGAGATGCACTTTAATTAGAGCAGCTTTCGGAGCCGCTTTAATTAAAGTACCTTCAGCATCTCGTGCATTCAGTGTCCTGCTCTTCAAAATGGCGGCAGGGATGCTTTAACTAAAGCTCACCCATTAAATTAACAAATTCCAACTCATCACTCCTATAATTATGAAAAAGCTACTGTGAGTTCTGAAAAGTATTAGCCAGATTAACTTGTGTCACTTTTCTGGGGCACAAAAATAATAGGGGATGGGGGAGAAACAAAAACAGAGAGAACTTTAGTTTGGCAATACATTTTTTTTCTATACTTTTCACTAACAGTAATAAGCCTCTTTTTTCTCTCACATTCCAGGCTGAAGATTTGGATATTAATTATATTACTGTAGACAGTTTCACCAGTGAAACAAATACAGGTCCTACCAACTCAGCCCATATGTCTCAGAATCCTTTATGTACCTCACTGAATGAAAGCAACCAATATATTTATGCAGAAAATGAGGATAACCAACTGACCCAAGGCCCAGGGCCTGTCATTTCATCTTCTAACTTGTGCACAACGGGTTCATATATGCCACTCAAGTCCCATGGATTTAATAAAGAACGAGGTCAACTTTATGCTGATGTGAAGAAAAGAAGGTATGGAGTAGGTTTGATGGTATTGTCAGGATAAGGACGTTTTTATTAGATTCACCTTTTAATAGAACAAAAGAAAGTATATTAATTTCTTTATTGAAAGAAAAATTTAAAGCAACTTCAGAAGAACTGTCCTCTGGTTCCTGGCATCCGAAATTTTAAATTATACTTAATTCTATATTTATACACTGTATTTAAAATGTACCTTTTGTCACTGATTTCCTACAAACTGCAAATGGTCTTTAAGCAATTGTATACTGTTTGGCCCCAGTTAGGTGGTGTAAAAAGATGTCTGCTAGCAAACCAGAACCAGGCCGCTTAAAAACTGTGAGAATTTTCACAGAAACATTCTTGGTATAAACTATAAGAATGAGACATAAGCAACATTTTAAATAATAATATCCTGTTGAGGTAGATGTGAGTCTTTCTGTTTACTTCACTGGGCTTTTGAGCAGGCCGTAAAAGGAGTTGTGCATTCCTGAATGCATTTGGCTTTTGACTTTCATGGGACAACAGTGCACCATGAGACCCAAAGCTCTCAGGTGATCACCCTACTTTGTGCTTCTGCACTGGCATTAAAACAGTCAGAACCTGTCTCATCAGAACCTGCCACTTGAGTATTCTCCTACAGAATCCTGCTTTAAGTTATGCAGAAACAGGATTAATTCTTTGCTAGTGTCTATTTTGTTTTTGATCTAGCCTTCCAGTTCCGTTCCTTTCCTTTCCTTACAAGTGCTCAAAGTGGAATTTACAAAGACAGATGATACACATTTTTTTCTTTCTTTCTTTTTTAATTTCAGCGAGAGAAGAAAATCTGTTTCAACCTTTTTTCATCCTTTTTCTTCCAGTTTTTGGTTCTCCAGTTTAACTGAAAAATCAATTATATACACAGCCCTAACTTAGAGTTCTCTTTGCATGTACTCTATTCCTTTTGAGCTCTACGTGGCATTCCCCAAGTGGCACCAAAGGCATGTCTTCTCTGCCATTGTCTAGTTCAGAATTATCTTCTCCAGCATAGTCATTGGGAGTTTTATCGGAGTAAAGAGTATGAGGTCAGAAGTACTAAATAATACTATAGTTAAATGAACAAACAAACAAAAAATTCTGTGAAATTCTACCTCCCTTTAGTGATCTGTCCTCGGACCTATATTGATCAACATATTCATTAATGATGTGGGCATTGGAGTCAGAAGCGGGCTGGCCAAGTTCGCTGATGATACCAAATTCTGGGGTAAAGCATCCACACCTGAGGACAGGAGGGCGATCCAGGTTGACCTTGACAGGCTCAGGAAATGGGCGGACAAGAACCTGATGGTGTTTAACACTGAAAAATGCAAGGTTCTCCACCTTGGGAAGAAAAACCTGCAGCATCCTTATAGGCTCAGCAGTACTACGCTGGCTAGCACTATGGATGAAAGGGACTTGGGGGTCATGATTGACCATAAGATGAATATCAATGTGATGCTGTGGCTAGTAAAGTGAGCAAAGCGTTGGCTTGCATCTATTGATGCTTCTCAAGCAAATCCCAGGATGTCATTCTCTCATTGTACTTGGCCTTGGTGAGGCCGCAGCTGGAGTACTGCGTCCAGTTTTGGGCTCCACAATTCAAAAAGGATGTGGAGAAGCTTGAGAGGGTGCAGAGGGGAACCACATGCATGATCAGAGGTCAGGAAAACAGACCTTACGATGACAGGCTGAGAGCTATGAGACTCTTTAGCCTGGAAAAGCGCAGGCTCAGGGGCGGTCTGATGGCCACCTATAAGTTTATCAGGGGTGCTAACCAGGATCCGGGGGAACCTCTGTTCACCAGAGCGTCCCAAGAGATGACAAGGTCGAATGGTTATAAACTCCTGCAAGACTGTTTCAGGCTGGACATAAGGAAGAATTTCTTAACTGTCCGAGCCCCCAAGGTCTGGAATAGCCTGCCATCAGAGGTTGTTCAAGCACCTACATTTAAAGCCTTCAGAGAAATTTGGATGCTTATCTTGCTGGGATCCTATGACCCCAGCTGACTTCCTGCCCCTGAGGCAGGGGACTGGACTCGATGATTTTCCGAGGTTCCTTCCAGCCCTAATGTCTATGAAATCTATGAAATCTCAAGGTTTTATGAACACTCAGTAAAAAACAGATTTAAGTAATTTTTATACAGGTTTTGTCTTTATTAGCGAAACTTCAAGTGTAACTTACCTAGAGAAGACCTGATATGGTAAGCTTTTCTTTAGTTGTGCAGTGTTGCATATATTAGGGAGCACCTAGCTCAGTGCTTTTTCACTTGTGTCAATTTTGCTGCTGTCTTGATAGGGCCATTAAAGAGTGACGCTTTCCCCGCTTGTAAACTGGGACCCTAAATCATGAAGGGAATAACTAATATATTTCTGCAATGTCATAAACATGTCAGTGGGAAATACAGAAAAGAAAACGTCTTTCAATGTTCAATGATACACCAGATTTAGAATATGTTGGAAAATAAAGCTTTTATTTAGGGGAAACGTTAATGCTACGTGAAAGGGTTGCTAGGCTAATTTTCCTAGGCTGGATCTGTAGTTATTGACAAATACCATACAAAATCCAAATGATTTGTGCTGTAAGACTGGAATGTTATTACAAGCAGTCAACCATTCACCCCAATCACATTAATAAAGAGCCCATGAGCCACGTACACAGACAAAGGGACACGAAGATCACAGAGAACCCCCTGTAGAGTTGCTACTGCCAGGAAAGGACATTGTAATATAACATTCAAGAAATCCTACTAATCATATATTCTAATTGCTTGAAATAATCAGGGTTTCTTCCAACATTCTTTTTTCTTCTATATGTTTATATATGTCTATATGTTCTTCTATATGTTTTTAAAATGGCTTCTAAGAATCTCCTGTAGCACTCTGCCACTGTGTGTATTATTATTTTCCTTTTCACCCTATATTAATTCCCAGATACTAGGGAGAATTGTATGAAAAGTTCCACATCTCACTCTTGAAGTCCATTCAGTTGCAGCGTGCTTGTATCTTGACTTGATCATACAATATGATTGCATTTTGTGGTATACGCAAGCAGTAACTGAAAAAAAAACTATGAGCTTTATTGAAGTGTTGACAAAGCTGAGGGGGAGGCCTGGAACATGATTTGCCAAAAAAAGGTTTTGGATAAGCTAGATGCTATGTACAAGATTTTGTAGAATTATCTTTGCTTGTTGCATTAAGTTTGAAAGGAAGATTGTCAGATCACTGCAAACACGATTATTTATTTGTTGTGTGCTTTAGTTCTAGTCTTGATGACCTTGAAGTGGACAGCAGAGGTGAAGTGATTTCTGAAAGAGCCCACATTCACTCTCCTTCCGTCAACTCTTCAATAACTTTGGCTAATAGCAGAGATGAATTAGATTCTTCTGAGACAAGTACTGATCTGGATTTTCATGTCAATCGGATGGAATCTCTTTCATCATCTAAGAATCTGCACCCCAAGGTATCTGGATATTATTTTGGTTTTAGTTTTATTTTCAACTAAATCATTGAAAATATATATTAAAAAATGTATTTAAATTTGAAGGGAAATATTCAATTCCCAATTATGCTTATGCAAATTTGGATTGACCCTGTAGAAATCAACAAAATTTATTCAAAGTTACACAGATATAGGTAAGAAGAGAATTTCTTCTGGGGGTATTATTTGTAATATGACTAGACCTCACTGAAGCCCTGAGTGTCCAGTATGTAACACATTTTTGTTCCTGATATTTAATTCAGACTGGAATAAAACCAAAGAATTTTTAAATTTGCTGCAGACTGGAAGCTTCCTGAATTATCCTGCCTCTGTCCAGGGTTTTTGTCTGTTTGCTGTAGTAGAAGTAAGGAAACTGATAGGAATATCAGCTTCACTGAGCAGTTGCAGTGTGCTACTCGGGGTTGTCAGCTGTGGGGCAGACCTGCCGGCAGCCTGTCGTGGGGCTGAGAATTCCAGGGTCTGCCGGCCCAGGAGGTACTTGTCAGGAATTCAGTGGGCTCCATCAGAACTGTCCTGATGAAAGATCGGTTCTCCCAAGATGTTTTGAATTTCAATATTTTGGGATCAATGAACTGGCCATTTTAGTGAAAACTTCGCTTTTTCAGAAAATTTGCAACAAGCTCTGGACCTGAATAAAGTTAACATCTTTACAGTGAGGTATGGAGTGTTAAAAGAAAGCATGTAAACCAATCCTCTGTTTTAAAACTCAACAGGGAGGGTCTGCTTTTAAACAATGACTAGTACAGTTCCCCCTCCTCTTCTGATATTTTCCATAGATATTCTGGCTACATTAATTTTCATTGAGCCTTGAGGAGCTATTTCTGGAAACTTCAAAAACATGCAGAGTTCCTTTCTGTTTTGTTCACATAAACATCAGATTTATTTTTATTTTATTCAAGAGATAAAAATTCTTAGCTTCCATTGGTGGATATATTTCTTGCTGGGGTCACTTGATCCCAGCTGACTTCCTGCTTACAGTGGGGGGTCTGGACCCAATGACTGCATGAGGTTCCTTCCAGCCCCTAATGTCTATGAAACCTATGAAACTGGGTTTCATCTGAACTCTCATATAAGGGTGGGAAAAGATTACATGATGGGAAATAGAATCAATTATGAATCCTAAGTGCAAGACAGCTATATTTTATAATCTAGTTTCTCTCTATCAGCAGCTTAGCAATATTCTCAGTTGAAATGTAAATGGTTTTTCTTCCACACGATGTTTTTCACATGAACTGACCTAGTAGTGTTTATCCTATAAAGCAACGTACAATACAGCCAGTATTTTGAAAGCTACTGCTGTTTTAACAATGTCTCTGCAACATGAAACTTGCTCTACAACAAGTGCACATTAGAAATTCCTGTTTGTATTTCACGATCAGCATACATTGCATTACAAATGTGTTGTTCGCAGTGTCAGGGTGCTCAGAGCCAATGAGTTCAAATGACTGTTTTCACTAGGGGTGAAAGGTTTCCCAGTCTTCATGCAGCAGTAACTCAATCGCATAGTGTTCTCTTTGGAGAAGAGAGCATATTTAATGCTAAATTGGTGTTGATTTTGCAATGAGAATTTCCATCTGATGGCACTCAGACCATCATGCTTATTTCTTCTAGAGCCTTTGAAGTTGACTTTGAATCTGGAACTAAAATGAATAGAGCCACAGTATCCAGGAAGTAATCTGTTCCCTTTACAGATAATTAGCCAACAGAGTCAGTGTGATAGTATCATTGTTTAGACCTCTCTACCCACCAGATTGAAATAATTTAGGATTTTTAGATTTTTCTTTCTAATTTGTCAAGTTTCCCTATTCTATAAAAGAATCCTGCCCTTTGTAAAGAGCCAAGGTTTTCCCAGAGTTAAAAGCTAGAAGTGATTTTCTTTGCATTTTCTTTGAATTCTACATTTTTATGAATCTAGGAAAGATTTATCCCAGATGTTTCCTTTCATTCAAGCAATCAATTTTTAGTTATGTTTAATTCTTAAAATCACACATGTTTCTTTCATTCTCATTTCTTCTAGGAATCTTTACTTTCAGGAATTCGATCACGTTCCTACTCCTGTTCCTCACCCAAAGTTTTTCTGGGGAAATCCCGCTTTGCACGGGACTTCACAGTTTGTGATTCAAATGAAGGTGAGCTTCAGGTTTGTTGTGTTTGCATATCTTGGAATGCCTCGCTCCATGCTTGTTTATGACAGGGCAAAGTCTGAGTTCTTCATTTAGGGCTGGATTATCCTCCTGGTAGCCATGCACAGATGCTTTCCCCTCCTTTCCTATGTGCAGAGCTTACCTGGTCCATATGAAAGTGAGACTTTTATTCCTTCAGTCATCCCCTTCAGAGTCCTAAACAGGTGTACTACTGGTCCTCAGTCCATGTGGGGTGTGGGAAGGTGGAGGGTGGGGGGAATAGCAGGGAGACTGGAAATTCCTCTGTTCCAAGTAGTTGTCCAGGTATCCCCATCACACACACTGGATGTCCCAGGAGCAGCCACAGAAGCCCAGTGGAAGATGTGATGAAGTGGCCAAAGCCTGTGTGTAGGCAAAGGTCTTCTGTGCAAGTGGTCTCATGAGATTCTTAGGGACATGTGATCTGTTGGGGAACTTTTCCATAATCTGGGGAGCAAAGGCCACCTTGCTCCATGACATGATTTGGAAGGGATTCTAATGATCCATATTCCCTGCATACCAGATCCAAGTGTTTTACTGTGGTATGCAGGAGCTAACCTGCTGGTCTTCAGTTTTTACTCGGACATAACTTAGAGATTTTTATTGAAGTTAATATGCATCTACCCAGGAAATGAGAAAACTTGTAAGAACCTCCCAATTTAGCACTGTTACAGAAGATTAATGTTCTGTTGATGGTGCAGCCTGTGATATTCTCAAGCTGGTTTTCTTGTTTTCACTAATTATTTTCTAGCTTGACAAAAAATCCTTGCTTTCCTTGGTGAAGATTTTCTGCACTGGACCTTTGGAATCCATGCAGTGTGTTATATATATACTCTGAGTCATGGGCCACATGACTAAGAACTGCTTATTCTGTTTTCTCTGAAAAAAACCCTTACAATTTCAAATCAGACAAAATACATATTTTAAACTATAAGGGAACACGTGACTTGAAAATAAAATAAACTTTAACTTTTCAGTATACCAGGGTTGCCTTCTTTCACTATAAAGTTGAAGCACTGTTTCAATTCATTCTATTAGTACATTAAACCAGAAACTCCCATATATATGGGTTTTTTTTATTAAACCTTTCTGAAGACTTTTTTTTCCCCTCAAGACATTCTGTATCATTTATACAGAGAAGCATGTTAGGCTTCCTTTACGAATGTGCCTATGTGCTATCCTGATTGACGTCTTTAATCTCTTATGAGTCAATTTTATTTTGCTTGCACCTCAGTCCTGGAAAGCCTTGCACACATGCTTAACTTTTAAGTACATGAGGGGTAGGTATCCTTGACTTCAAAGTTAGGCACAAGTTAAAGCTTTACAGGCATGAAGCATGCTATGTGATGCTCAGTAGCAGATGTCAAAACACAGCAGCAGCCATTTTGGTTAAATGTAGGTGAACATTTTTCTCAAGTTTTAGTTTACATCACTCAAATCTGCACATAAGTTTTGTTTCTGCTCAGAGCAGTCTCAGTGCTCCAAAACTGCAGCACCTCACAGTAGATTAAACTATTTGGGGGGTTGTGTCACTTTTTCTTTTTTTGAAGTTTTCATTTTGTAGATTAAGTGAGAAATCTACAAAAAACAGAAGGAAAAATCAAAGGCCTGTCTTCCAGATGGTGTAAAGGCCTCTGTAATAGAGTGTCTTTCCAGGAGTGGCTGTGAATCCCCCTAGAGTCTCTTTAGCCCTTACCCACTTGGGGCTTAGTCACCCCTCCATTCGCTCACCATGCCTTGATGTATTTGCTTTATATAAGGGAGGCTGCCCCAGGGCTCCTGGATCCCGCTGATCCCACACTCAGCCCCTCTCTAGGCTGTGGGCCCCTAGGGACCTCCTGCAGCCCTTAGTCCTTCCCAAACCTCCTGACTGCTGCTGGCTGTGCTCTGTGTTGGCATTCTGGAGCTGTAGCCATCCTGCTCAGATATTCCCTCAGCAGCCTCCAGGATTTTACAGCCTGCTTCCCTCAGGATCTGGACTTCTATCCGGTCTAAGACCAGCCCTCTCTTAGTCAGGTAAGGATTTCATTAGCCCCTCTCATCATCTGCAGGTAACTTTTCTGGCTGCCTTTTCTCTTAGTGGTAGGGGCCCTTGGCACCCTGGCACAGCTCCCATTCAACAAGGGTTTTAGTTGTGCTTTAAAGTTAAGCACAGTTGTGCATGGAAATTAAGGCCAGAAAGGACCATTGGAGCATTTGGTTAGACCTCCTGAATATCATAGGGGGCATGTCTACATTGCACTGGACTGTGCTAAGGAGAGCTGCTGTGAAAACGGATCCTGCCAGCCAGGTCCTGTTCTGTGCATGCTGCAGGCCAAAAACAAATGCCATGTAGCTGCTGAATAGGACTGTGTTGCTGCCATGGGCAAACCAAGTCTGAGTGATACTGGATGCAACCTGGGGATGCACCAAAAAGCAACAATATGACAGTTTTTCAACATGTGGCATGCCCAGCATGGATTTATGAGGTGACAATCGCGGGTCTTCTCGGTGTAAATTCAGTGGTATTGAAGGGCTTGGCTGTATGTTACAGAGTTCTTGGTGTGTTTAGGGTGATTGCTGATTCTGTGCAGATAGGTATGTGGGTCCAGGGGTTTCTTGTATATGATGGCAGGAGCAGGCGTTGCTTAGCCAGGGTGGTAAATGTGACCCCAGGGTTGGGACTGGGATGGAGCTATGAGTGCATCAATAAAGATTTTCTTGGCTGATCCCGACAGCCGATTATTAACCAGCCATATTGGCCAATATCGATTTGACAGCTGATTTACAGGACTGTAGCCAGGCACAAGGGAGTGGGGAGGGGGCTCCCCACCGCTGTGTGCATCTCTGGGAAAGGCCTGGTGGGCACATATCTCTCCCCCCCCACCCCCCTCCCAAATTTGTGTGTGGGTCGAGGGTTGGCTGCCTGCCACGGGCTCAGGGCCAGGGGCTGTGCCAACCTGTTCTTGGTGGGGGGGGCTTGGCCAGGGCTGCTCTTGGAGCGGGCAGGGGCAGGTTGGGCAGCAACATCAGCACTGGGAGGGGTAAATACAGGGGACTTTGGGGAATTTTGGGGTAGCTATAGCCCCCCAAGACCGCCCCCCCGGAGTGCCACTTCTGCTCAGGGCACTCCACTCTGCTGCCTTTCCCTTGAGAGCCCTGAGCAGGCCACACATTTCCTGGCTGCCCTGCATTGGCGGGCTTCTGAGGGAAAGGCAGCAGAGTGGAATGCCCTGAGCAGGGGCCACACGGGGGGAATGGGACAGGACTTGAGGGGCTATAGCCACCCCAAAATTCCTCATGCCCCCCGTAGCCCAGTGCTGCCACCCTCCCTGCCCCTGCCCACTCAGAGTCCAGCCTCCGTCAACGCCCCCACTAGGAAAAGGTTGATACAGCCCCTGGCTCTGAACCTGGCAGTCCACCATTGCCCTATGCACATACGGGGACACATGCCCCCATGTTCCCCCTGGTGTGTGCAATAGCAGAGAACCACAACTCCTTGCCCTTCCCCTTGCCCCTCCTATTCCCCCCGTGACCCTTGGCTGAGCTGCCCGTGGCTCTGTCCTGTTCCTGGCCCTAGGAACACGTTCAACCCCCTGGTTGGGCAGTGCCTACCCCTGGGCCTGCCCCACTCCCTCCCCCACCATGGCAGGGTCTTGATCTGTTCCTCCCCACCCATACCCCTTCCTTTTTCCACACCCCTCTCCCACCTACAGACTTACCTGCAAGGCGCTACTCTCCAAGCTGCCCAGGTTCATTCCTGTAAATCAGGTATCAGATTGGTATCAGCCTATATGGCTGGTTAATAATTAGCTATCATCATTGGCCAAGAAAATCTTCATTGGTGCACCTCTAGTTGGTTTGTATTTTACCATTTTGGCTATTGATCATAGAATCATAGAAGTAGGGTCAGAAGGGACCTTGTAGATCTTCAAGTCCGCCCCCCTGCCTGGGCAGGAGGAAAACTGGGCTCAAATGACCCCAGTCAGGTAGGCATCAAGCCGCTTCTTAAAGACCCCCAGGGTAGGAGC
>NW_005842124.1:1840528-1852707 GCF_000455745.1 Alligator sinensis
TTAGCCCTGCCGACCGTGACCTCGCATTGTCGGCCCATGTTCATCTTGGGGTCAATAATGACTCCAAGATCCCTTTCTGCCTCCGTGCTCTCAAGAAGGGAGTTTCCCATCTTATAAGTGTGCTGCTGGTTACTACTGCCCAAGTGCAGCACCCTGCACTTGTCAGTATTGAAACGCATCCTGTTTTTGTTAGCCCACCCCTGCAACCTATCCAGGTCTTTCTGCAGTCTTTCCCTCCCTACTAGCGTGCCTACCTCACCCCAAATGTTGGTATCATCAGCAACAGGTATCATCAGGTTGCTTTTCACCCCATCGTCCAAATTGCTGATAAAGAAATTGAACAGTGCGGGCCCAAGGACTGAGTCCTGGGGGACTCTGCTGCCCACTTCCCCCCAGGTCGAATATGACCCATCCACCACCACCCTCTGAGTACGACCCTTCAGACAATTTGCAGTCCATTTGATCGTGTAGGCATCAATGCCACAGTCGCCTAGTTTTTTAATGAGGTTGGGGTGGTCGACAGTGTCAAAGGCCTTGCTGAAGTCCAGAAAGACTACATCCACGACGACACCTGCATCCAATGCTTTTGTGACCTGATCGTAAAAGGCAATCGGGTTGGTCTGGCATGACCTGCCCCTAATGAAACCGTGCTGGTTGCCCTTGAGCATCATCCCCGATGCCGGCCCATCACAGATATGCTCCTTGATGATCTTCTCAAAGAGTTTCCCCAGGATTGAGGTAAGACTGACGGGCCTGTAGTTGCCTGGGTCCTCCCTCCTCCCTTTTTTAAAGATGAGGACCACACTGGCTATCTTCCAATCATCTGGCACCTGGCCCAAGCATCACAAGTGCTTGAAAAGCCGTGCCAAGGGCCCTGCAATAACCCCTGCTAGCTCCCTCAACACCCTGGGGTGGAGAGCATCTGGACCTGCTGATTTGAACACGTCCAGCCCCTCCAGAAGCACTCTAACCCAGTTCTCCTCAGCCTTAGGTCTGGAGGCATTCCCCTCGAGTCCATCTTGAATCACGGTGGGGGAGTCCCAGTTCGGTGTGATTTGTGGGGATTTTATTTTTGTAGTGAAGCAATTCTTCAAGTGGTATCCGGGTGGCTCTTTCAAAGGTGCAATTTATACCTCTCCGAAGGAGTGGTATAAAGGATCTAAAGAGGAAATGTTGGTGCTGGAATATTCAAGAGAGAGTCTGATGGAGGAGTGATGATTATTTAATTTGTGATGGAAATCAATCGGAGACTGCAGGTTTTTCGTCCAAATGATGATGTCATCTATATAGCTTAGGTATAGCATGGGCTTGGTGCAGTTTTTGAGGAATTCTTCTTCCAGGTAGGCCATAAGTTTGGCATACTGTGGGGCTATTTTGATGTCCATAGCTGTGCCCATGGTCAGGAGGAAGTGTTGGTTATTAAAACTTTGCACTGAGGAGAATACCTGCAATTGTCATCTTGTAAATCTCAAAAGTGCTTTCATCCAACAAGGACACTCCTTCGGAGAGGTATAAATTGCACTTTTGAAAGAGCCACCTGGATACCACTTGAAGAATTGATTCAGTACAAAAATAAAATCCCCACGGATTGCACACCATTAGTTATGACATGCCATACTTCCCTGGAACCTATATGGAAAATCCTCAGACAATTGCAACCCATACCAGAAGACCCAATTCTTAAAGAGATCTTCCTAAAACCACCCATCCTAGTCTTTAAACAAGCACTGAACCTCACCAATCTCATCACCAGTGTCCTATGACCCAAAACACACCGAATGGATCCAGACCAGACCAGACAAGAAATGTAACACCTGCCAGCACATCTCCAACATTCCCACAATAACTACACCCCACAACAGAACCTTCACCATTCCTGGATCTTACACCTGCACCTCCAGAAATGTAATATTGCTTATCCAGTGCACTAAGTGCCCTGATGGAAAATATGTAGGAGAAACCAAAAAAACAACTGTATACCAACACGAATGCACACCGAAAATCTATCAAAGACAAGAATACCCAATTACCTGTGGGTGCACACTTCTCACAAGACAACCACTGTCTCCAATCTCTCTAATACTGAAAGAGAATGTACAAAACACCTTTCATAGAGAAGCCTATGAAGTTCACTTCGTAAATCTCCTGGATACAAAAAATTATAGACTAAATATAGCCATAAGATTGATGACACATTATAACCTGCCTAACATGATAACCCCAGGTAACCTGCCTGCCTTTTACCAGCTACATTCTATCACCAGTTCATCATTCCCCCCAACCCAACCCCACCTACCTGTCACACCTATCGTCTCCCATTTTCTCTGATCCTCACTGTCACACGTTTGCATTTTCACAGACCTGCATTTTGGCTTCTTTTCCACCCGGAAGAGCATACACAACACCAGCAGACTCTCCTTATGCCTGAAGAAGGGTGTTTTGCCAAAAAGCTTGCAAAGAACAAATTGTCTAACTATTTAGTTGGTCTAAGAAACGATATCACATTTACCCAAAGAACCTTGTCTGCCTATGTCTTTACACCAACATGGCTACAAGTAACACTTCAGAGAGCTGATATAATACTCAAACTCCCATCTATATGTATTTTTTTATTAAACTTTTCTGAAGATGTTTAAGGCACACAGGAAAGTATGTCTAGTGCAGTGGAGACATCCTAAGTTTCATTCAGATACTTTTAAGCACATGTTTAAGTACTTTCCCCTAATCAGGCACTAATTCCTGAATTTCTCCCTTTTCCCTTTTTGTAAAACGAGAGCACACTAATAGGAGTTAATTTGGGGTTTGGAAGAACCTAAGTTCTTCTCCTTAAACTATGGAACACAAGCAGTCATTTTGCAGCCCTCCTGCCAGCTTGTGGCTGCAGAGATGTCAGTGTTCATTGTTTTCCTTACAAGGGATCTACTGAATGTACTGGAGGCTCTTCCACCCCACCATCTACTAACTGATATCTCAGTTTTCCTCGCTTATGGCATGGGAACTGCTCTGATATAGCAGTACCATGCAGGCAAAACAGAGGATTGTCTGCACTGCAAACTAGTGTAATATCAACTCACCTGCGTCAGATATAAATGAACTAGCTTAGATACTGGAGGCAGTATAGGTGCAGCCTCTCACAGGTCAGCACGAGCAGCAGAGTAAACTAACTCATGCCAAGCTGTGTACTCTCATGGCTAGACTTCTGCTAGCAAAAGTTGGTTGGGTGTCTTTCCTGCAGTGTTACCTGCAGTATAGGCAGTTTGCCAGCTTGCAAATCGAGCCCAAAAATATCAACTCGTACACATAATTTCATTCACACATCATGAGATCCAATACAAAAGCAGGAAATACACCGCTTGTGTCTGGACTTCAAGAAAAGTTTTTTTTAAGCAATAGAATGACTATGGATTTATTTAAAAGAGAATGAAATTGGTCTGCAACTTTAAAAGATGTGTCCCTGCTCTGTAGATGGCGTGGTCATGAACAGTGGTCGATCCTTTCTCCAGGCTCTTTCGTTGTCTAAATCAGTGTCTCTGCTCCATCCCTGTAGTAAGTACTGCAGTGACAACCCAATGCTGCTATTTTGCATGAGGCTGTCTTCGTTCTTTGGTGGCAACATGGTCTTTATTTCTTCAGAAGAGCAATCCTGTTACACAGCTTTTGTCTGGCAACTAAATTAACTGTTATTTGGTCTCGTTGCCAAAAATTGCAAACTATGATAAATTATGCTATCTTGCTTGCTATACTGATGCAGTAAGGTACTTAGGCACATACTTTACTTCAGGTAAATGAGTAGTTCTGTTCACGTGAGTGGGGCTACTCATGTGCTCAAAGTTAATCAGGTGCTTAGGTATCATGATGAAGAAGGTCCATGGTAGCTTTGCAGATAATCTTTAGAAGGCCTAATGATTTCTCATCTTGAATATTATGGGCAAGTGTCATGGATACATTTCACAACTAAGGCTCTAAAAAGAAGCGTGAAGGATGAATCAATAAAACACTCAGCTTTATAGAAAAATGACAAGCTAAATATTACTTTTTCTTACTACTTAGAAATGATCCATCCATTTACAGATACTGCAATTCTCTGATATTAACCTCAATCCAGACACATTCTGTTAAACACAAGGCATTTAATAAGCAAGTACTATTTTCCAGCCTTTAATAATTTTTGCTTTCTTAGTTTCCAAATGACATTGCCAGCATATAATAACTGAGATTACATCGTGGTGGAGGTCATGAGCGTCAAAGAAATGTGCCAATATAACAACCTTAGTTTTCATTAACTTTTTGTGTTTTGTAGAGCAACGAGCATACAGCTTGCCAGAACAGTCAAGGGAAAAAAGGTACTGATACTAATCAAAAGCATTTCTATGTTGTAATATGTATCTACCAGAATTTACATATTAATGGGAATAGTTAAGCACTAGTAGAACAGATTCTTGCGATGAGTATTATAACTCAAAAGCAACAATTCAAATAAACCGAGCAGTAGGCCCTGTTAAGCCATGAGGTATTTGGTCCCTGGTAGATGTTACACTTATGTGACTAACTTGTTAATCACGCTACATATAGTAACCCTGCCACATGCTCAATTAATGACGCAACCAAAGGAGAAACTAGCCACAATAATATTCCACGTTGTATGGACAGGGCTGCACTGGGTTGGTTCTCAGCCTGCCAACACTGAGCGTCCATCAGCTGATAGCTTTCCCACCCATCAGCAGGCTGAAAGGGTGCCTCAGGAAACGCAACATCAGCCACCTATCTCTGATACTGCATTTTCCAGGGGCAACCTTTGAACATCTGACCAGGTTGGTAGCCTGTCATTGGGGACTTGATCCCTAATGCCAGGCTCCCTACCCATGTGTCTCATGATTGGGATACAACAATATTTTTTCCCTAGATCCCCAGTATTGTGTGTCCTGCCACATACGTGCCACACAATTTTTGGGATTCAGAATGAAATTAATCATATCCCAGTTGCACAATTATATTGACATCTGTGAGGGACTGATGGCTATTAAAGAACAGAGTACAGAGCTAATATAGTCCTGTACCAGTATGCTGTGACAGTTGAATATAGACTATATAGAATACTGTAGTTTTAAAACACTGAGGTTACACAGCCAGGCACTTAAAACTTAACTCCAGGTTGTATATATAGCCTTAATTTAGTTTTACCCTTCAACTTTAGATGCAGGTATCTAAAAAGCAGTGATTTTCAACCCGAGTGTTGCTTTGAGATGGGGCACTCGGGGTGCCTTGAGATTCTTTCAAGGGTGCTGCAGGATGCCACACAGTGGCACTGTTAGGTGTGAAAACATGATTCACAAGATGAACCCAGAGATTTCATATAAGAATTCATACTGTTAAGACCATTCTGAGCTATTGGATCTTTCTGTGTTCTTTGCAACATATGAATTGCTCTGTCATTTTCTGGTGTCAAAAATGAGTGAAAACTAAGAGCTGGTATTTTACCCAGCTCTACTTTAAGCCTAGTGATGGCTGCCTTCAGCCTAAAAAAGGTTGAAAACCACTAGTATAGAGTCTACTGTTGCTTTATGTTGTTTTTATAGGCCGGACTGATGGGCACAATGTGAGCCATGTATACACAAGGAGCACAGTGAAAGAGTAAAGGCTTCCAGCATGTTCCTTATGATCCTTACAGAATTACAGAAAAAAGTGTCAGGTGTCAAAAAAGACTACATTATAAAGTATAGGCATCGGAGGCAGAATTTATACAGGCAATTTTATCTGGTACCTCTCTTGAGTTTTGAGTGTTTTGCTTTGAAAATTTAACATTCCCTTTCAATAACTTTAGTTTAAATTTTCTTTAAATATAGTTCATTAATTAAAAGTAAAGCCATAATCTGCAAACATCCGGTTGAGTACCAGGAAATATCCCATTCGGTGTAATTTCCAGTAAGTCAAGTCCCACCTTCTCTCTAATCTTGTGCGACTTCCTTTAAGGCCCACTGCCTTGGCATGTTCTTCTTCTATTCCTGCAGCCCAGGCTACACAGTGGCATTGCAGCCTTCAGTGTGACTGGGAGAAGCTTATGTTACAATGCCACCTAGAGAGAAAAGGAGGGAATCTGCAGCTCTCTCTGGCTCTGACTCGGCCAGGTAGCCCTTCAGCAGGGTCTTTACATGTGTGCTAATTTTAAAATTAAAAAAATTAAGCAGATACTTAAGTTGTTGCTGAATAAATAAGGACTCTAAACAAGTACTTAAATTCTTGCCGGATTAAAGCCCTATGAAATTGGAAATGAAATAAAAGACCCTTCATAACAATCACAAACTTCACTGCTGACTGCGTTCAGGCATGGTAACAAAAAAAGGAGTCAGCGTCAGACTGTAGCTGTACTGCATGAATGGGGAAAACCCCCCAAATATTTTGCACAAAAATACTGAGAGGTTTGATAACGGTATGGTTATAACAAACTTACAGACCAGTGTACATTAGTGTACATGCAAGTAATGGCCCTTTTGTGGACAAAGGCATGATTTCACCTCTTAACCTGAATGCATCCTGCAGTGGCAAATGCTAGGAAAAACAGCCTATCATAATAATGATCCTCTGTTTTAAGAGAATATGTCCATTATAATGAACTGCATTGCTGCTTTGTATTTCAGGATGCAGGAGGAAGAATGGGATAAGTATATTATGCCTACAAAATCAGAGTCTGAAAAATATAAAGTGAGTCGTACTTTCAGCTTCCTGATGAACAGGATGACGAGTACAAGGAATAAGTGCAAGGTAACTTGGGGCCTAAAAAGAGTACTAAATAAACACACAACACATTGTGGGAAGTAAATTGGATTCTTTGGTGGTTCCCTTTTAATTATCTAAAGTAAAGCTGTCTCACTGGTGGTCCATGGGCTGCAGGTGTCCCACAACAGGTTAATTTGTGGGCCCAGGGTTCCCACCTGGCTACCATTCCCTCTACAGTTCCAGTTGCAGCAGCAGTTGGGGCTCCAGGCTTCTTCCTTCTCCTTCAGACTCAACTTCCTGCTGCACCCCCGGGGGTGGCACAGTACAGTTTGGTGCAGCCTGCAGTGCCAGGGAATCCCATTGCTGGGGAACTGAGGGTGGGGGCAGGGCACCCATGCGTGCAGTGCAGCAAGAAGGGGGTGTCCATGCCATGTGCCACCTAGAGAGCCAGTGGTTTGTGGTGGCTTGGTTCCCACTGATATTACCCATGCAGTGTGTAGCCCCTGGCCACTTAGAAGTTGGACAGCCCTGATCTAAAGGCTAGTTTAGGCAGCCTTTATTTATTTTAGTGAGCAACAAGCAGTGTCATACATTAATCTTGTTACAAGACTTGTATGAATGAGCGCTCACCCATTTCAGTTTTGCACAGTGTAGGCATAAGGTGGTATTTGTAACACACAAGTAAATAATTTATTTTTAAAACTATGATTTTTAACCTACCACTGTCCCTTTAATCATCTATGGTCAAGCGATTTAAAAACATCTTTAATTGCTCTTGCATGCATTTTTATATGCAAACAAGGTAAATACAAGCACAGGTATCAGTCTGTAAGTGCAGGTGCCCAGTTTACGTCCAGGAAGTTCTTATGTGCATGTTCATTTGCTGCACATTTAACAATATTTTCTAGTTGTCCTTAGTTGATGGTGATGATGAGAATCATTTGATGGTTCCTGGTGTCAGACATGTTTTTTAGAAATAATAGGTCCCAATTGTTACTGGAGAGGAGATAAAATCTTTTTAGATAATTTTCTCTTCAAATAGTGTTTTGATATTATAATTGTATATATTGTGTACTCAGCTAGTCTAACTTGTCTTCTCTTGCCTGCGTAACTGGGTATGAAGACAAAAAATAAGGATGCCAAAGACAAAGAGAAACTGAACAGACATCATTTTATAAATGGAAACTTCCCAGGGGTCATCCCTTGTACAGTATGCGACAAGGCCGTCTTAGGGAAGGAGTCATTGCAGTGCTCAAGTAAGTAGGTACTTTTATGTAGAGGTAAAACTTGTTATAATCTGTTTCAGGATCCTTGCTTAAGGTTCCATTTCAAGGGAGCCTGGGTTTGAAAATTCTTGCTTCTTTACTTATTGGGCCAGGATCCACAGGCCTCAGGGAGAGTAAACAAAGACAATGATCGCTTGTATCTTTGCTAATAGATTCTTACTAATTCCTAAACAATTTAGGAGAAAGCTGCTTTCCATCAACCATGGGGTGAAAGATTAAGGCAGTGTTTATGGTTACTCATTAACTTAGTCTGAAGGAAGAAAAATAATGAAGCCTTGGAATAAAGTTCTCTGCAGTATCCAGGTCCCTGGGCACTGTTGGGTTTTGAGATCTGTCTTTTCTTTCAGATTGCAATGTGATTGTGCATAAAAACTGCAAGGATTCTGCTACTGTATGTGCCAAAGTAAGTTTCTATACATAACTTGTCTTCTTATGTCTCTTTTGATATTCTTTCTCCAAGATGGCACAGAATGCAATTGAGAGGGCAAAAAATGACACAAGTGATATGCAAAATACACAGGCAGGGTTAAAGAAATGTCAAATGTCTGCCATGACAGCAAACACAAGCAGTGAACCTGAAATTTTTAGAAAAAGAGTGGAAATGGCTGTAGTCAGTCTCTTTGATTTTTGGCCTCTTGCAAGATAAATGGCATTTGCATTTTTAAAGCATGTTTAAAGGAAAATCCTTGAGGAGCTATAGATTTTACTTGAACTATATCATTCCAATGTTCAGAAAGTAGGCAAAATCACCAAGTGGAGCAGAAGAGCAGCATAGTCTAGTCTTCTCAAGTAGGAAAGCCAGTATGCTGCAGCTATTAAAATGAAGGAAATATGCAGAAATTTACATCTAAAGGCTTCTCTTCTTATGGAGTAAAAAAAGTGATTTGTCCTGGGATAAGCTACACCGATGAAGGCCTCTTACTGAACTGTTACTGTTCACTGACTATTAAGTGTTTGTGCCAGGATGACTATGTGGGAGTTGCTGTCACAATGCCAAAACTTTCACAGGAAAAGGTCCTAAGCAGCACTTCTAAAGGCATATTTGTGTGTTCTCTATAGTGATATGCACTTTTAGAAACTTACAAAATGGATTTAAAATGTAAATTGAAATAATAGGAGAGTTGGCTCAAACAAGTAGCGTAACTACTGGGACTGGTGAATATTTACCAGGAAGAGACAATATACCCAACCCAGAATGAGGAAGAGGAGAAAGAAACTACTACTTCTTGCTTGTCTATGTGCGTGAGTCTTGTACTGTGCAGCACAAGGAAATGGATTGTGCTTCTGACTGAATTCTGCAGTCAATGTCCTATCCTAGGTCCCTTGAAATATGAAAATTATGCAGTAAAATGAAAATCTTTGTTATCCAGCATCCCTGAGGTAGCGGAATTGTTAGTTACATAAAATCTTTGGTTACCTGAAATAACCCGGCAGGGTTTTCAGATAAAACGGAGTCGGGGGTGAGGGGGAGGTAGCGGTGGCTACTGCTCCATGCAAGCTTCCCGCAACCCCACGTCTGGCCGATGGTGCTGGGGGAAGGGAAGGGGGGGCCCCCCGCCCGTTTGGTCAGCTGGCCATAAACTCCATTTAATGGAGTATTCTGGTTGGTTAAGTACTGGATAGCAGAGATTTTACTGTACCTGCAAATACATGATCATTTTCTTAAAATTATTAAATTTTAGATGTGAAAATCACAAATCCTATGCGGATTTTAAGTGAATAATTCCCTAATGGCACGGTCATTTGTAAAAGAAAAAAACTGTCTAATCTTATAATATGCCTTAAAAGTATTCAATTCATTATCTCTTTATTTAGATTTGTTCATCATTAACAGAAATTTAGGAACATAATGCAGCTTGCCTGGGAACTTTTCTAGATGATAATATAAAAGTAGGTTCATGACTGACTATTAACAACTGTTATTGCATTTAATAAGATACAATTCTTCTTTACTAGAAAGTTCAAGAGAGATACCTTGTTAAGAACAGACCACAAACAGTTGTAACAAGTAAGTACTGTAGTAAGCAAGATAGTAAGGGTAAACCTGTCATTTTTAAAGTTAGTGCCTAGCGTGAATAACAGAAAATAGTAGGGCAAGCTTTCTTTACAGTTTGTATATGTATGTATTTTTCTCCCAGTGACCACAGCATATGAGAAAACAAGTGGACTTGCTTGTGTATAGGTGTGTGTGTAGAGAGAGATATTAAATGGGATTTTCACAAACATGTATCTTTAGACTCGTTTCTTTCTCTGAAATGAATGGCAGTCTTACCTTTAAATTCAGCGGAAGCAGGCCAACGTTGAATATGCTTTTGAAAATACCCCTCCCAATATGCACTAGTATCTTTGTAAGTAGAGGTGTAGTTGTATGGTTTAAGAGTGTATGCATGGTTTGAGACTTTCTTCACATGGAAGGCATAGATTTAGGAGCCATTAGCTTCTCTTTGACTCTTGTTTTAACTTGTGCCACTAGAGTGTAATCCCAATGGCATGGTATGAATTAGTTCTTTCAGCATCTTTCAGTATTTCACATTATAGCTATGCAATCAATAACATCATATTTTGTTTGTCAAGATTTTTTGCAAATGTTTTACCTCATAGATCCATCATTCAGAGACATCCCACAGCCTGTGCTGTCCTCAATTCATCCATCTTCTTCAATGCCCATTGGACTGTGTGCCACAAAGAAAGAAGTCTTGCAGCAATCTCATTCTTTATCCAAAAGTGTTCCAAGTACCAGCTTTGAAAGGTAGAGGGCAGTGACCAGCACAGTATGTTAACTAGATTATTTTTGGTTATGTTGCTGCTAATAAATGCTTTTTTTTCCTTGCAGAAGATCTTTGCCATCTTCAGAGCAAGATGCTGATACCTGCAGGTCCAGGTCACAATCTGAGGAGATGTTACAAGCTATAGGAACCCTTCCATCAATGGAGTCTTTTGTAATTGAAGGTTAATGATTGAGCATATTGAGAAGTCCACATGTTATAATGTCTACTGGAAAGTGTGAAATGGAGTAATTTATTAATAGCTTTAAGAATGCTACTCCTTCAGTTAAAAGAAAATATTTATATATTAACTTTGATTGTGTGCAGGTATAAAAGTGACACTTTGAGGTATCTCTGACTTAAAATTTGACCAGAAATTTCTTAATTCTACTAGGCTCTCAATATTGTTGTCTCTACACAAAACTGCATTATAAAAGTAACTAATTCCCCCCAAAGTAGCATGTTTTCTACCCAAGGAACCTTGTCTGTCTATGTCCTTAGACCAACACGGCTACAACCTAAACCCCTGCATGTTTTCTACCTGCATTTTTGAAATAGGTGTTACTGATGTATATATTGTTGCACACTCATCAAAAAAACCCCAAAATCTTGCATTACTTGTTTTCCCCAATAACAAAAAACTAACCTCCAACTGACCATCGGTCCTCTGTTGAACCTGCATTCTAGGGCTGTGTGAAGCTTTGGTCCCTGATTTGATCTGGTGGAGATTCGGCCCGATTTGGCAGACGAATCTCCGAATCGAATCAGGAGAGCCTTTAATCTCTCTGAATCGAATTGGAACCCTTTGAATCGATTCAGAGAGATTCAGAAAGATTCAGTGATTTGGACATAGACACAGCTTTCATAGACATTAGGGCTGGAAGGGACCTTGGAAGATCATCGAGTCCAGCCCCCTGCCCAAAGGGCAGGAAGTCAGCTGGGTTCATAGGATCCCAGCAAGATAAGCATCCAGTTTGCTCTTGAAGGTGTTCAATGTAGGTGCTTGAACCACCTCCGGTGGCAGGCTGTTCCAGACCTTGGGGGCTTGGACAGTAAAGAAATTCTTCCTTATGTCCAGCCTGAAACGGTCTTGTAGTAGTTTATGACCATTCGACCTAGTCGTCATCCCTTGGGGCGCTCTGGTGAACAAACGTTCCTCCAGATACTGGTGGTCACCCCGATAAACTTATAGGTCACCCCTGAGCCTGCGCTTTTTCAGGCTAAAGAGCCCCAGGGCTCTCAGCCTGTCGTCGTAGGGTCTGTTTCCCTGACCTCTGATCATGCGCGTGGCTCTTCTCTGGACTCTCTCAAGCTTCTCCACATCCTTTTTGAATTGTGGAGCCCAAAACTGGACGCAGTACTCCAGCTGCGGGCCTCACTAAGGCCGAGTACAAGGGGAGAATGACGTCCCGGG
>NW_005842124.1:1854074-1855731 GCF_000455745.1 Alligator sinensis
GACTTGCCAGCTTTTCGGCGGATGGTGAAGGTGATCAGCTCGTGGTCGCTGTCACCCAGCTTCCCACTGATCACTAGGTCGCCGACTAGGTCATCCCCAGTAGCCAGTACCAGGTCAAGCAGCGCTTTGCCTCTCGTTGGCCCATAGACTTCTTGAGTCAGGTAGAGGTCATCCATGCACGAGAGGAAGCTTTGCGACTGCTTTTTTGTTTTAAAAGCTTTAAATGTTTTGTCTACATACCTCTAGGTACCAGGCGGCTTGTCAATGCTGAGATGCTGTGGCAGATGGAGCGTCCCAGAGCAGCGTGGGGGTGGGGGGTCCCCAGAGCACTCAGTAGCAGACCTGAAGTGGACCAGAAGCACTTCCAGCCCACTTCTGGGTCCGCTGGGGGGCTCCTCCGTGGCTGCCTGGGTGGCGACTGGTGCCTCCTGGGTCTGGGGGGGGGCACCTGGGGTCCCCCTGCAGCCAATCACTGAGCCCCAGCATTGCTGATGTTAATGAGCCATGCCTGGAACCTCGAGATATGTCGAAAAAACATTTAAAGCTGTGTCTGTCTGAATCGCTGATTCTCCGAATCAGCATTGAATCTTCAAATTTGGTTTTGGCTGAATTGAATTGGGGACAGTGATCCAAATCAACGAATCGAGTCACTGTCCCCAATTCAGATCAAATCCAAATCGAATAAGGCCTGCTTCGCACACCCCTACTGCATTCAAGCTTGGAAAGTCAACAGATACCAGCTGTTTTAGAAAAAATGGGTAGGGATATCAGTGTCAGTGATGGTAGGCCTTTAATGAAATTATGAAAATAACCTAAGTTGGGCACCCAGAATCAGAAGGCCCTTTTGCAAAATTTGGCTTTTATCTTTAAGCTTATGTGGTGATATTTTAAACTAAGGTAAATAAAAAGGATTCAAATCTGAAAAAGTATCAACAATCACTGTATCCTGTTTCTTTGTTCCATTTACAGTTAAATATAAAGGATAGTGATGCTGACATCATTGACAAATTTCAATTTTTCAGGTTTCAGTACTTAGAATTTGATTTATTCTCAGCATTGATTAGAATTTTTAATGAATCTCAATTAAACAATACAAATATTTATGAATTAACATTCATGCATACCAAGAGTTTCCCTTGCAATTAGTTTTGCCAGTTCTTATGCGGCTTATATTTCTTCATAGATGATGTGGATGCCACGCTGTGGACTGACTTAAGCACAGATACACAGGAGTTTGAGGCCGAATCTTGGAGTCTTGTTGTGGATCCAGCATTTTGTAGCAAGCAAGAGAAGAATGTTATCAAAAGACAGGATGTAATTTTTGGTCAGTATTTCAGATTCTCATGAGGCAGAAAATAGCTTGGCACAAACTTTATGGAAAGATGTGCATGTCATTTGATCAGAATAAAATGTCTAATGCTTAAAGGTTAAGATGGGTAATGAAGAACATTTTAAAAAGGATACTTTGCCACAAATAGAGATGATCTCTAGAGCTAAGACTGTTGGAAAAAGCTGCTTGCAAAGATTTGTTTGGATTTGAAAGTGAATTTCACAGAATGGACAAATGAAAAAAGTGCACTTGTGGGACTGGGGTTTACCCCATATCAACTGCCTGCTGTTACCCTGGTAACAGGGAAAGTACAGAGTTAAGTTTCCC
>NW_005842124.1:1855762-1874280 GCF_000455745.1 Alligator sinensis
TTTGTCCTTGCCAATGGTAAGCAAGACAGAGGGATTCTTACTGCAGAACAGCTGACACATAGTAAGTCTTCTAACCCTCTGAACTTTGTAAGTTTATTCCTCAAGTCAGTGTGACCATAATTTTGACCTTGTTCACTCTCTGGCCATGTGCGGACGAATGCAGCTGTGAGCTTTGTGGCACTGCAGACATGTCTGCAATGCCACGTATCACACATTCAACTTTTCTCCACACTGCAAGGGAGCGGTGCAGTTGGGGTTTTCTGACCCCTAGATATCCAGGACTCAAAAAAGCTGCGCAAAAAAAAAAAGCAGAGTGGTGTACGTGTGGATAACACATGCCTCTCAAAACTGGTGCCTGGGTGGCTGAAGCCACACCCCAGCTGCCAGCCAGGATCCAAGTGGCAGGATTGCCGCTGCTGCACCCCAGGAGCCCCCTAGAACCCCAGGTAAGGCTGCTAGGGCCAGCCCAGTGCTGGCCCCAGCCTCCCCAACCCCACCCGGGGTAATCAGCTATGTGCTAGAGGGCATGTAGCACATGTGTTCCCCGGGGCCAAGTATCAGTGGCACAAGGTGTCCTGCTCTTTGTTGTCCCCTGGCAACCAAACGTCCACGTGGCCCCTGTGAACAAATAAGCATTCAAGCATTTTTAGTGCATTGATTCAGAAAAAAGTGAATTTAGAATTGGATTGCTATGCCTTCATCAGTTTGTTATGTTGACTTACAGGCCAACAGAAGTTTAGACTGTATAGTGTAAAAGATCTTGTAGCCAGAGTTACTGTTCCCATGTTAAAATGGCTTTTTTTGCATGTATTCTTGTAGGACATGCAAAGACTTTCCCTGCCTTATATTACAGAAGCAGAGAAAGTAGGGTGGATATGGTTGGGGAGTACATAAAATCCTATGCAAGTCTCCTTGACCCCAATCATAGTAGCGTGGTAACCATTTTGTTAATACATTTTTTACTGCAGCATGATAGTTAGCCCTCCTACACTCATCCTTTCCCCCCTACTTTGTGCTAGTGTAGGATCTGGCACTTGTGTTAGAAAGATGTCCTGATCCCTAAGCTGAACTAAGGAAGAAAATTTTTGCAACAAAGCCAATTTTCTGGGCTTGGGAAGGACCCTTGAAAAAGCTCTCGGTGGCTGTGATTCCATCCCACACTGTGCTAGTGCCCAGATACTTGCTTTGAGGAGGTTATATGGATAGAGATCAGTTGCATTACAGGAAATTCTGACTTTGACAGAAGTCAGTGGTTTCCTACAGACAGATAAACAACCTCAAAGGAAAATGCAAAAGTTTCTACTTTTTTCATCTTGCTCTGTGCTAAAAATATTAACAGATTCTGATTCATTCTCATGTCTAACAACGTGGTAAATACATAACTCAGATTATGGCCACCTGGTTAACACCTGAAAAACAAAGTGCCTTCCATGGAACATTGTAGGAATCAGGGAGGTGGACTGTGAGGCTCCTTACTATCTTTAGAATGAAATGCACTTGCATCCAGTTCTGCTGGATTGGCTTGAAGACCTGCATTGTCAAGGCCTTTTTAGGCTTGGGGCCTGGTTGTGTATCTTTTCGGCAAGGTAGAAAGGTGCCCACAGACAAAATTCTCCAATGCAGAATGAATGAGATTAAGGAGATGTGAGGCATCATCTTTCAAGATGATGCCATCATTTTATACCATTCATAAGTGGTATCAAGTACCTAAGAAAGGTGCCTTGTCCAGTGCTGCTGGAAAGATACAGGTTTCCCTTTCTTTATGCAGGTTCTGTATGTGCGAATTTGCTCTTATGCGATAAACCTTTTTATACCAAAAATTCATTATGTGAGGTAAATTCACTCTTATGCGATCAGTGTAGTGGAAGCCCGCAGTCAGCTGCTTTGTGCAGTGCATAGTGGGAGTGATGCGCACCAAAATAGTCTCCTGTGTGGATCTGTGCTCCTCGCTCATTGTCTGTGACACGCGTTTCTGTAGTTGCCATCCCCATAACGGTAACATTCACCAACACCCTGTGCTTGTGTGTACTGGCTGCTGTTGATGAGTACCAAAATGGTCTTGTAAAAGTGGTAGAAATGGGTCTGGGGTCAGTACAGTTGAGGTTTTGGAATGTATTCCTATTTGTTACATTTAAAGTGGGTTCCCTTTATGCGAATTTGAGTTATGCACTGTTTTCCAGGAATGCACGTACAGCATAAAGTGAGGGAATCCTGTAGTCATTGTGGTACAAAGCCTTGAAAAGAAGGAAGATTGAAAACAACAAGAAATGTCATCTTGGAACCTTCTTGGGATTATGGGGAAAGATCTAAAAAAAATGTAATGATTTGGAAATTAAGGAGAGCTTCTGCTGTAAATTTTATCCTGTGTCAGCTTAGGAAATTATGGAACTAAGTGCTATTATGGAACATTTTGCTAATTTGCAAGAGGTGTAGAGGGATTTTAAAGAGTTATATTTTAGTGTGTGTTAATGTTTGTTAGGTTTAGGGCTTATCATGGAAGACAACATGCATGCCCATATATCTGACTATAAATGTATGTAAAGCATGTAAACTGTGAGGAAAATGTCTAGTTATTATTACACTGCATTGTCTGTCTTTACACCACAGAGCTGATGCAAACAGAAGTGCATCACATCCATACCCTGTTCATTATGTCTGAAATATTCAGGAAAGGAATGAAGGAAGAATTACAACTAGACCACAGCACAGTGGACAAAATATTCCCCTGTTTAGATGAACTGCTAGAGATTCACAGGCAATTCTTCTGCAGAATGAAGGAAAGAAGACAGGAATCATGTGCAGAGGAGAATGAAAGAAATTTTATCATCAACAGAATTGGAGACCTCCTTGTGGAGCAGGTAAAGAGATTTGCCAAAATACAACATCAGTGTATTTATTCACAAGTGATAAAAGAGGGATTTGTTGAATTTTAAACTTGTATGGGTCAGGGAGATGACTGGATATCTTAAAGGACTGATTAACTGGGTACAAAGATGTTCATCTTAAGTTACTGCTTCAGAATCAGGGGAGAATTAAAGTAAGAAAAAATTGTTACCAACTGATAACTTCCGTGAGCAATGATGGTCTTGGTGCAATGTGTAATGAAGAGCTGCTCCCATCACTAAATCTGCTGTGCTACTTGACATGCTTTTTAGACACCTACGCAGAAATGTTTATGGGTGAATGAACTGGATGGGTATAGACAATATCCTGCCTCCTTATCTCTTGAACTGGGTCTTTTAGTACAGTGCTGAGGTATTGCCAAGGTTAACAATACCTGGGATGCTGTTTCAACTTCTGTTGTAATGTTCTTAAAAACAAGTAACCTGTTTCCATTGCTCAATGGAAATCAGAAAGTTAAGCTACCAATATAAAAAAGTAAATTACTTTAAAATGCATACTATTCATAAATATGTAGCATGTATGAATCCTTATGCATACCCTTTAAAATTAGAAATCTTGCTCAGCACAATTTAAGTATTGTTTTTATCAGTTTTCAGAGGAAAATGCAAATAAAATGAAGAAAATATATGGAGAATTTTGTAGTCATCAGAAAGAAGCTGTTAATCTTTTCAAGGAGTTGCAACAAAACAAGAAGTTCCAGAATTTTATTAAAGTAAGTGCTTATAAGAACATTACTTGGCTAACTCAGTAGTCCAAAAAAAAAAAAAAAAAAAAAGTGGGTGTGTGTGTGTGTGTGTGTATATATATATATATATAAAAAAAAAAAAAATAAAAAAACCTAGTAATTCTGGTTTATGCTTCATAGGACCTGCTTTTAAGAACCAGTTTTCTATTATAGGGATGCTCAACCTCCAGCCTGTAAGCCAAATGTGGCCCACAGAGCCATTGCATCTGGCCCATGTGGTTCCTCATGGGATGGGAAATTTGGCAGTGAGGGAACAATGGCCATTAATGCAGTTACCCTTCCCCTGCCAAATTCCTTAGACCTCGAGCACTGCACAGCTGGGCCACAGCCCCTCCCCTATCTGGATCAGGGCTGGGCTATCCCCCACCCCATTTGGGGCAGGGTTTGTGGGCCAAGCCACACTTCTCTCCCCATGGGGACAAGCCACACTCTCTTTACCCCAGGGGGCTGGATTGGGGCTGGGCCACAACCCTTCCCACCCCCCCTCTGGGGTCAGGTTGTGGCTGGGCTACCCTGTGCCCCCCTCCACATGGCTGTATGGTGGCCACCATAGTAGGCCCAGTGCAGACCACGGGCAGGATCTAGCCCACAGAAAGATGGAGCACTGTTCATCTGGTCCACCAGAGAAAAGATGTTGAGCTTCCCTGTTCTATTATGTTCAAATAATTCTTTCACTAAATAATCTGCAAGGGTGGGAAATTGGATTCAAAATCAGGTTGCTACTGTTCAGACGTATTACAGTGGTTAAGACAAAACACTGAGTCCTTCTTTACAAGTCAATTGGTAAATTCCATTTCTCTTTCATTGAGAAAAAGGTTGGGACATCAGTCTATAATATACATATGTTCTGGCTGTTAGACTCTTCATCACTTGTGTCTTTTAGATACCCCTTTTCTTTGCACATCTCTGAGTGCAAAGAAAAGAATTGTGCATGAAACAAAAGATTATATATCAAATGAGGCAAGGCTTCCAAATATAAATGTTGGCTTTCTTACAAACTAGGAACAGACTCAGTTGTGGAGAGATTTAGGAAGATATCAGTAATTGACTGTGGACAGAGCAACTAATTTAATGTTTTGTTTTGTTCCATTTCAGTTGATTTCCACACATTTTAACTCAAATTGCATTCACTGATCATAAGTGAATTGCCATTGTTAATGTATGTTACCACTTTAATATTTATATGCATTTTTAAAGCTGAGAAATAGCAATCTATTGGCCCGACGTCGAGGAATCCCAGAATGCATTCTGCTTGTCACTCAACGCATCACTAAGTATCCAGTTCTGGTAGAAAGGATACTGCAGTATTCAAGAGGTGAGTGATAGCCTAAATCTTGTTTTATATATATATGTAAGTGTGTGTGTGTATGTAATAAGATGTAACAGGATTTATATATATCTACAGAGTTTCTTTCTTGCTTTCTTGCTTGCTTAAAGAAACCCAAACTGAAACCTCAGTACATCTTTGGTATAATGGCTTCAACTTCTTACCAAAGCGATGCATATGATTATGCAAAGAGCCAGCCCAAAGGCACCACTTGACCTCTGCAGGAATGAATGTTACTGAAACAGCATATCTGACATGTGTTCTTGTCAAGGATTGACAAACTTTAAAAGGTTTAGAGGTCATAGGAACGTAGGGCTAGAAGGGGCTTCCTGGGCCATTGAGTTATGTCCTCTATGTTCGTAGGCAGTCATTTGTCCAAAGGATCCATAAGAACATCCACTTCAATCCCTCTAATGCACTGCAGCCACAAGCAGCCTGTGGGACACCCCACCACCCCCATTACAATGTGCCATGAGTAAAAGCAGCGTGCTGCCAGTGCTCTGCCATTGTAATGGCAGGAAGTTTTTTGGATGAATACTTGCTCAGATGATCTTTGGAAAAGGACCATGGCTGGCCTGCACTGCAGAGTAAGGCAAAACACACTATGGTCTTCACCAGTTTGACATTGGGGAAAAATTCAGATCATGGCTGATGAGTATAAAAGCTCTAAGAATTTTTGCTTAAAAAAAATAAAAAAATCTTGAATATAAAATATGGAACTATTTTGGTACCAAAGCTGGAAATCAGTGTAAATGAATTCAAGGGAGTGTCTTATAGTTTAGCTCTGGTCAAACCATACAGAATGTTTTCCCTTAGTAGCCATTCAGTTTTTAAAATTAATTTGCTTCTGTACCTTGTTGGACTATTTTATCCTGTCTAGAAACAATACAGTAGTCTTACCTTCTCTGGCGTGGCAGGACTAGCCCTGCTGAGAGGTCATAACTCCCAGTGGCCAGCTAGCTTGTCTCCACTTCAGCTCTTCCAAACCACCGCCTTGTATCTTGTTTTCCACACCTTGATGGAACAACTAGTTGTTTAGGAGGTATCCTGAGCCTTAGAATGGGGTTTCCCTAGGGTCGCTTGGCTCCACCCTTTCTATATTTGTCCAGGCCCTGCCCCTTTTGGTCCAACCCTACTGGTTCTAATTTCTACTTTCAGTCCTAGGCCCACTTAGTCCAGCCTTGGCTTCTCAGTAGCAGTGGCACAGCTGGGAATTGAGCTCCATGGTTGGAGCTCTGGGGTTAAATCTCCCCCTCTCTGTGTATAACCCCCCGGTCAACAAGGGGTTAATTGCACAGGGTACTTTATGGCACCTGCAGTGCAGCTGCCTCCTCCCTTCACAGGCAACTCTGGTCTTCCAATCAAACAGAACCAAAACTGCAAGCAACTGCTTCAAGCTAAAATACTGCTCCTCTGGGCACTTGCAGACTATCTGAACCCGATCTGAACTGAAATCCTTTATCCCCTCTGAGTCCTGTGGCAGGGTAAAAGGAAAAAGAAAAAAAACAAAAAATTTTCTCAGTCCTTATCCACCAGGGCCCCCCCTTATTGCTTCTGGGCAGTACTGTGGTCTGCCTGAGAGTCTTGCCTCCTCCCCACCCAGGGCTAGAATGCCCTTCTAGTTTGAAGGCAAGCCTGTTTATTCCCCTGAGCCCCTCCCCTTCCGGTCAGACTGACCTATTGTCTGGTTTTAGCACAGAAGTTGCTCATTAGTCTCAGCCCTGCCAGCTGCCTGCCCTTTGACTGCAATCCTCTCAGCATTCAGCCACTCTCCAGGGCAGTTGCTAGCTGTTGCAGGGACCTTTCCTTTCCCCTTTTGCTGCTTGCCAGCTGGGGCTTTACCCAGGAAGCCTTTGCAGCTGCCTTTTCCCCAGGCCACAAAACCCCTGCTTTTAAAGGGCCCTCGCCAAGCCTGCTGGCACTGTAGCCTCCCACAGTAACAGGGCAATAGCACCTTCATGCACACTTTGCTGTTCCTAAATTGGAAGTAGTATCTCTGTATGGCAAGGGTTTCCAACCTTTTTGGATCAGCGGTGGTGGCCGGACGTGGAGCAGGGGAGAGGCGGTGGGGTACATGGCTGGATGTGGGGGAGGGGGGTGGCGTGTGGCCGGATGCAGAGCGGGGGTGGCACGCAGCCAAATGAATGGCAGTAGCCACCACGTGCGAGCTTCCCCTGCCCCACACATCTGGTTGGGTGGGCAGTGCCTGCATGGCACCACAGGATGGTGCATGGCAGTGCTTCGTCCCCGTCTGCCTGCGTGTACCCCCTAGGGCCTTCTCAAATACCCCTGGGGGTACACGTACCCCAGGTTGACAACTCCTGCTGTATGTGCTCCAGGCAGGCTAATAGGCACTCAGCAGGGCTAAGTGGCTGCCAGAAGCACCTTGTGAATTTGTGTACATTGCTTCCAGCTTAGGAGGTAGCCTGGCCAGAGCAATGCAACATGTTTGAGGGTGTTGCGACTAGGAGGAGTAAGTTTACCATATAGAACTGATCCTAATGATCCAGGAAACTGGTCACGTTTGTTAAAATTGAGAAGAAATAAGTACTGGAGAATGTTTTGATATGCAAATGCAGCTCTTCATGTTGAATACTGTATTCCAAATGATTGTCATCCAATTAGGAAACAAAAATATGCCATATCCAATCAAAATACTGGAAATGCACAGACCATGAGTTATTTGGAAAGGCTATTTGAAGTAATTTTGATCAATGAATAAATTTGAGATAATTGCAGTTTTCTCATGGGCAGATCACAAACCCAACAAAAAGCAGAACTCTTAAATTTATAGTAAAGTAATTGTCAAATTATACTTACAACATAGAAAATGTAAGCTTTGTTATCCAGCACCCATGGGGAGTGGGGGTTGCCGAATAACCAAATATGCCGATTACCTGAGAGGCCCGAACAGGCGTCTTGGCCTGTTCGGGCTGCTGCCTCTCCTGCCATGTCCGGTGTGCTGCCACCGTGTTCCCTCCCCTCCCGCTGCGTCAGTGTGCCGGGGGATGGGGAGGGGGGCCCAGCGGAGGCTGCTATGCCCCGGGTCATGGGGGCTCAGCAGTGCAGGCTGCTTTGCCCAGGGCTATGGGGGCTCGGCGAAACCAGAAGTACCATGGTGGGCACTTCTGGTTTCGCTCTTACCTTACAAGCCAGCATGCCGGTTAATAAGAGCATACTGGTCTGTAAGGTGCCAAATAACACAGCTTTTACTGTATTGCATTACATTGTTAATCATCTCATGCTAGAAAAATAAAAATTTCTTGTCTTAAATATGTGTATGACTGAGGTATTGTCTATTCTTTATTTCATGCAGAAGCAACAGAAGAACATAAGGACTTATGCAAAGCTCTTTGTCTTATTAAAGACATGATTGCAGCAGTAGACTTGAAAGTCAGTGAATATGAAAGAAAGCAAAAATGGATTGAGATTCTCAGTAAAATTGAAAATAAAACTTATACCAAGCTGAAAAATGGCCATGTGTTCAGGAAGCAGGACCTGATAAAGGAAGAAAGAACCCTTTTGCATGAAGGCATGGTATACTGGAAAACTGCTACTGGACGTTTCAAAGGTACCACATCCTTGCAAAGAAGCCCATAACTCTTTATTTGCAAACGGTATATAGCAATTGTTTGGTTTAAAAGATAAAATAACTTGTTTTACTATTTGATGAAAGTGAGTTTGTGAGGTACTGGTACCAAGGCACAAGAAATAAGGCTAATTGCTGAAAAGTAATTCCAGAAAGTATTGTGATTTACAGGTGACATACAGTACAGCTAGGTTTGGGGACAAATTCAGATATGTTGTAAGTGGTTGTGTGATGTTCTAGGCCTCTGCTTTTGGTTGCATTTCCTACTTTTCCACCTTCATTCTGTTCCCAGGGTCTGCAATTGATTTCCTTATTGTGTCCTATTGGCTTGTGTGCGGGCCGGGTGCGAGCCGGGCCCTTTTTTGTGCTCTGCGCGGGCTGTGGCCAGCAGCCCGGGCACGCGGGGTTGGAGAGAACGCGCGACACGCTAGAATTAGGCACGGACTCGTAATGGTAGATTGAAAGATTGTTTACTTACACCGGAGATGGTTGCGGTGCAGGCTGGAAAACTTGCTTGAGTTGCAGTTACAAACAAAACGACACGAACAATCACGTGGAGTTTGCTAGGCTCCACGGAAACAGAGCTCCGGATGCCCTGGACAAGCGCGCCACCAAAATAGAAACCTCGTAGATACGTCTTAAAAAGAATTATCGCTCGAAGACGGAAAGAGGTGGGCAGTGGATCAGGTCGCCAAACTCCTCTGAATCTCACACAGGGTTTCTATTACCCTGCCGTGTATCCAGAGTCCCCACGAGATGGATGTGGAGTCCTCTTCGGCTTGGGCGGAAACCGCTCAAGCCTCTTATACGGCTAACAGGCCAATCGTTAGCCGCCACGTGGGAATAATTTAGAACTAGCCAATAGCGGGACACAAATTTGCATGCGGGTGGCGGGAAATCCTTTGCACCGTGCATTTCTCTTGCAACTTGAGCAATGCACCCTGCCAAGGAAGCTACAAATTGGCGGGAAATTCTCCCTTGCACCGGGGTTCTCCTCTGCAGCAGAAAACTCCACCGTGCAACGAAGTTGCAATTTAGCGGGAATAATTCTAGTGCCGAAGAGCACACAAAATCATACCTTTGGGTTATGACAACTTGTAAATTTATAATATCTTCACGTACCATTTTCTTGTGTGGTATCCATTTGTTTTAGTACATTGTTTACAGTATTAAGTAACAAAAAAAAACCTACTCTCAGTTTCTGTTCAGTATCTAAGAATTATTTGTTCAGGTTTTACCTTTTTTTTTACAGTAAAAATGGGAATAAACTTCGATATCCTTCATTAAAACTATTCTCTTTTCTAAAGATATCTTGGCACTACTTCTAACTGATGTGCTGCTGTTCTTACAAGAAAAAGATCAAAAATATATCCTTGCAGCTGTTGTAAGTATAGGAACAACCTTTTTAAATGTATACATTAAATTTTTTTTGCACTTTTCTTAAAAGTTAGGTCTAGGTTACCCAGTTATATCACAGTTGATTTTGTTTTCCAGCACTGGGAATCTTGTTATAGACTGAAGATGCATTTGCTTATGATATTAGTATGATTTCCAAATTCAAAGTTCATGTTTTAAGGAGAGTGAGGTTTCTCAGAAAAGAAAAAGAGAAAATATTTTAAAGTTGTATTTCACTGATTATGAAGCTCTTAAATAGAAGCAGGCTGTTCATTAAAAGTAAATTTTATAAAAATTCATAGATTCATAGATTGTAAGGCCAGAAGGGACCTTGGAAGACCATTGCGTCCAGCCCCCTGCACCAAGCAGGAAAGATAACTAGGAGTCAGGTGACCCCAGCAAGGTGACTGTCTAATCTCCTCTTGAAGATTTCCAGGGTAGGTGATTGCACCGCCTCTGGAGGGAGTTTGTTCTACAGTCTGGACACCCTGCTTAATTGTGCAAAATAAAGCTCAAGATGTATTTTAACTGCAAATATAGTACATACGTTATACCTGAAAGATAGGAAATTCTCTTTACATTACATTAAATTTTCAAAAGCATATATGTGAATTTTGAGGCTCAATCTTAAACAGTACTTTTTAGCAGATACAGAACACTTTCTGCTCCGATATTCAGTGACTATGTTAATAATTATAGGAATAGCTGAAGGAATATGGCCTAGAAACTTTGCTTCTCTTATCATTAAAAAATATAAGCCCTATACCATTGGTAAAGCCCACTTAGAGTGCCCATAAATGCCAGGAGTAGAATTGGTTCAATAACTTAACAATTTGCGTTCTTCTAAAACTTCTGTCTCTTGTAATAAGATCATTTTATTCTAAAATATGCTTTGATTTTTATTTATATATTTATTTATTTATTACATAGGACCAGAAGCCTTCAGTTATATCCCTTCAGAAGCTGATAGTAAGAGAAGTAGCCAATGAAGAAAGAGGAATGTTTCTCATTAGTGCTTCGTGTGCAGGCCCTGAGATGTATGAAATTCATACAAATTCCAAAGAGGAACGTAATAATTGGATGAGGAAGATTCAAGATGCAGTCGAAAGGTACAGGGAAACTTTTTTTTTTTAAGCATGCACTGTAGGACATTTCATAAGAGCTGTGCTAAGCTGATCAGTTCTGGTTTGCAGTGTGTTCATTAAACTGTTTTGTTTGCTTTGATTCTAATAGAATATCACTCTGGAGCTGAGCTCACTAGTACCATAGCAGCCTCAGATACATCTGAAGTGAACACTCAGCTTCCAACCTCTGTGTATAGATTCCATGCACTGCCAACTGTTTGGTGAAGTTGGTAGCCTCTGCCAATAGTGAAACCTGAGTTTTGATTTATGCTTAAGGCTTGTATAACAATCCCCACCCCCCACAAACCTCAGAGGGAAACTGTGCCAAACTGTTAGGTTTCTCATGGCTTCCTAAGGAACCTATTTGCCTGCCCTTGTCTAGTGAGACCTATTTGCTAGGTAGCTCAGGCTGCCTTTCTTGACACTATTCCATACACACACTGAGTCTTTGGGAAAATCTTCCCCCAAGTTTCCTTGAGAGGGCCAGCTGCTCTGCTACCTCCCGTTTAGTCATTAGGGAGTTAGGAAGGTAACGGGTCCCCAAAATATCTTCAGAGTAGCAGGCTGGTGAAGGGGACAGCCTTTAGCTTGCTGCTTAAATATATATCTATGTGGTACAGTGCAATGGTACAATGCAGTTATAGCCATGACAGTGTGGAACTACACTTCGGTATCTACACAGTACTGAACTTTACAGTATCTAAAGGCCATATGTCACTTTAGGGAAAGGGGTTGGTTTATGCTGTTGACTCACAGAATAGGCTCCAGGTAAGAGGTAGGTATTAGCTCAGTCTTTAGCAGGGCTCACAGAGCACTTTGAAACTCTTGGTGAACTGAAGCTAGACTGAGTATTTGCTCGATTCCTTTGCAAAGTATTTTCACAGCTGCCTTTGTCACAGTTGTCTTCCTTTCCTGCCCTCCTATTCAGTAAAATGGAAGTCATCAACCTAGTTTCTAACTAACCAATAATATTAAAAGAGGCTGTAGACGGGTTTGTTCCTGTGTTATGGCAGAATTTGACAATGTTGCATGTTATTTATTATGGCTGCAGAATCTCTCTCTCTCTCTCTCTCTCTCTCTCTCTCTCTCTCTCTCTTCCCCGCCCCCCCCCCCCGTGTAATTTATATACTTTATTCACTTTTGTTTTGTTAAAGTTGCCCAGAGGAAGAAGGAAAAAGTAGTGAGCCTGATGAGGACAGACGGATAGCTGAGGCCAAAGTGGCAAAAATTCAGAAATGTCAAGGTATGGAACCTCTCCCACTGTTGGGAAAAATAGCAGACACCATGGTGGATGAGTTTAGCATGGCTGGATTGGTCACTGGATAGGCTATAGCAGTGGTCAAGTAAGCAATGCTCTGATATGTGATTGAAGGTTAGAAGTATTTATTTTTTAATATTTACAGTGCTAAATGCTGTGCTGTGTAGAGGTATCCAGTCCTTCTCTAAATAACTAGTTCAGCCACCAGAAGCATTATGGACGTGTAAATTAACCTGGATGAAGTTCCACACTATCATGACTGGATTGTTTCTAATACCAAGCTTAGCTCATTTAGAGCTAGGTCTTGTCTTTCTATGCAGTGCTGCATTGTGTCGTGTAGACATATTCTTTCATGAGGATGTTTTGCATTTTTCACTTCATTGCAATCAAAATAAGAATAACTACTGAAAAAGCCTTCAAAACTGAATTTCCAAATTGACACTCGGCTGATACAGTTTTCTTTTGCTGAAGTAACTTGAGCCTTTAATAAACGTATGATTTTGTATTCATTGACAGCAGCTGGTATGCTCCTGCTTTGTTTCTGATCATAGGCAAAGTTGCATCATCAAAATCCCTCCCTGATCTGACTTTCTGCCACTGGTGGACTCTCTATGCCAGGGTCTCTGCCAGCTTTTATCAATGTAAACCATGTAGTGAATCTCCCTCCTGGCAGTTTTCAGAAGGTTTTGTATAAAGCAGGTGTTTTGCTTGAATTAGCAAATTGTATTTAATGTGGCAGATGGGTGATGAATAAATGGCCTCTGGAAAGAAAGGTGTTACCGTTAATATAACCTGTACAATTTTTGTTCATAGAATCTCTGAATAACCAGGACCAGCAGATCTGTAACTACTTGGAAGATAAGCTTCATATCTATGCAGAGCTTGGAGATATGTGTGGATTTGAGGATGTTCATGTAGAGCCACACCTCCTTATCAAACCTGACTCTGGAGAAACACCACAGTCTGCCATGTTGCTGGCAGCAGCACTCAGGGAAGGTGAGTTTTTCTAGAAAAAAATGAATCTATAGCCATGTGCACAGACAGTTCTACAGTCAGATATTTCAAGTAAATACAACACTTTAATATATATTTGGCCTTCAGCCAGTTTGCCTTTTGCTGTGATTTAGTCAGGTCTCAAAAGCTCAGCAAAATCAGGTTGGGTCAATACTTAGTCTAGACGCCTCCAAGAAACATCTTGGTGCAGGAGCTGATGGTGTAGGTTACGTATTTCTCTGAGTCTCACCATGGAGTTAGGGGACCTGTGTTACTGGAAGTGTTGTCTGCTTATGGAAATTTGTTTTTAAAAAGCATTATCCTGAAGATTTGTGGAGACCATTTTAACACCCAGTGAAGTCTTAGTAAATTGGGCCAGGGCCTATAATGTAGGTCTTATTTGAAAACCTCTATCTAGCCGTTAGCTGTTGAGTTCAAAGCTCCTTGAGATGTTGTTAGCAACTTTTAAACATTAGGTATTGAGAAAAAGCTTAGATGAATATCTGGATCCCATCTATAAAGTAACAAGCTATGGTAGTCTTAATTCAGCTGCTGCAAGATTCTGAACATTTGGACCCTAGAAAAGCTTAAGAGGTTGGGGCAGGAAGGGGAATCAAAAATTCTACTTTTGACTAATGAAGATTGAAATCTAGAGGAAAAAAATTGCCCATGTTTTGGGAGTGTTCACTGATGGAAGAAACTCTTATTCTATAGTATTTTAAACAAATCGTTGCTTAACAGAAGGGTATGAACTGAATATAATGTTACCTCACTACTTACTACATGGGTTTTTCAGTACAAAGCTCCCATTAATTGCCAATAAGGTAATAATATTGGACTAAAATAATTTATCTCTGTTTTCTTAGGATGAAATTATATTTTAGAGTTATCAGGTGCTCATGCTAAAGGAATGTTAGTCTGTGCTAAGATTAAGAAGGGTTAGTGATCAGTCACACAGTTAGGGTTAATACTTTCTTTAGTGTGCACTGCTCCGACTTGCTGCAAGAGGGCTGATCAGCAGGGGCATAGCTAGGGGCTGCAAGTCTGCTCCATGCCTGCCCCACTTGTCACCTCTTTAGCCACAGTATAGGCTGGGGAGGAGGTGGGAAGAGGCCCCCTGTGCTGTTTGGATCATCCCCTCTGCTCCCCAAATGACCCCACTGTCCACCATTGGCCCCCAGATTTTCCTTTACCCCCAAATCTTGCCATCACCCTCAATTGCCCCCTCTACTCGGGATCACTGCCCTGCCACCCCAGTCGGCCTGAGAGCAGTGACAGGAGTAGGAGGAGAGGTTCCCAGCAGATCTTGGGGGCCCCCATTTGCTGCCCCTCCTTCAGTTGTAGGGCCTGGTAGGGTCTTGATCTGGGCTTGCAGGGTCAGTAAGATCTGTACGGGCGCTAGGAGCAGACACTGGAGGAACATCCCTTCCCCTCCCCCTTACCAGTACAGGTAGATTCCCACCCACCTGCTCCCCTATTCCCCCTACCCACTTTTCCCCCCTCCGATGCTGTTTTGCTTCTTTCCCCATGACCCTCTCTCCTTAGCTTCCCTGCCCCCCTTCACCTCGTTCTCCTTTTTCTCCTCACCTCATTCCCATCCACCTATTGTCTGGCTATTCCCAGTTGTCAGCCCAGGGCTAGTCCACCTTGGAGGCAGTGCTTTCTGGGATATTGAAGTCTGCAAATTGGTGGGTTATCTCAGGTAAACGCCCAGAAGTTGACTTAATTTGAGCTAAGTAGCACAGCTCAAAAATAATCCTCACCCCAAGTAGCATAACTTTAAGACATCTATGGGGCACTTAGCACTTATTAATGAGTCTTAATGTGTTATCATTCAAGATTTAAGTGCTCTTAATGTGGTCTAATTGTCATCTGTAATTTCACCCTTAGTCATGATTGATTTTGACTTCTGGTGTACTTTTTCAGGGTGCTTTTATGGTATTAGTTGCATAGTAATTCACAAGGGATCATTCCAGTCTGAAAACCCTGACATGGATTTGTGCTCAGTACAGATATTCATGGATTCTGTAAAACCTCATATTTTCTTTTTCAGTGGAAAGCCTCCATGTTGCTGTAGCATCCTCACAACTGAATGAAACAAACATGTCACCAGAGGAAAGTGCTGGAGATTGTAGCCTGAAACACACACTTGGTACCAATGATATCTTTGGATCATCTACCAGTTGTAAGTAAAATTTGATACTTCTGATGGTCTAAATAAAAATGCAACTTTTTCCAGGACATTTCTAAGTCTTCCACAATCCACCAGAGCAGATCTTCCGCCTCTGTAAATTATAACAATTCTACTGAAGTCAATGGATACTTTTGCTCCAGCTGCCGATCTTCCCAAATGTATACCTTCTTCCACTCAATATTAGATATTTACATACAGAGAAACATACTACACACAGAATATCCAGTCAATATTCAAAATTTTATCACATTTTAAACTATTGTTTAACTAAATTGATTTTCATTAGATGTTTTGAAATTCAGTTGCTGCACAGAGTATCTTTTAATAGTTGCAGCTATAAATCATATAACATAGAGTTCTTAAAAGCCTTGACAGTTCAAAATAAATAATATAAGAACTATAGAGTCAATGTATTTTTAGCAGTACAAGAACATTTATTTCTTAAATTGCTTTTTTACAGCTAACATTTCTTATTTTTTGAAGAAAATGGCATGGGCTATTTTTCTCACATTTGCATTTCCATCATAAATATATTTGTTTATATATTTATAGGTACAATCTAGGTAAGTCTGTAATTCTAGCATACTGTGAGTTATTGTAAAGATAATGTGCATTTATTTGCATTTTCAGAAAAAGGTTTCAATTTACGTTTTAAATATCTGCTATTTGTTTCTATCACGTGCATGTTTCGGTTTTTTTTATCTTTAGTTACAGAAATACAAGGAGATGAGGACTGTAGTGACGTTAATCCCAATTTTGAGCACATTGTAAATGAAGAGACAGATGTTGGGATGGGGGAGAAGGTACTGTATCTGATTTATCTTTATGTATCACACCTGGCACAATAAACACTGAACCAGATTGGAGCCTTTGGCTCCTGCAATTCAGATAAATAATGACTAGCATGAGGTGCTTAAGAATTGTACTGGTGCCCAAAGCACTGACTAGGTGAATTTTATCAAGTTAAAATAAATAAATGAAACAAGTCACAGTGGTTAATTAACCATGATATATTTTTAGAAGAGTCAGTCAGCCTGTGGACTGAAATAGCTGTATCCTCTCTGTGCCACTCATGCAATGTGTTAAGACCACTGGACCCCTGAAAATACAGCTCATTGACCTGGCCCATTCCTCTCCTTATCCTACACGCTAATCTGTGTGGGACTGATACTGCGACTTCCTCTAATCCCATTTTATAGCATGTACATGGCATAGATCTTTTATGTTACAAATAGATGGTGTGGTGGCCCTTTGCACTCAGGTGACTTTCATTCTACTGAGAGCTGGCCAGTAAAAGAAGCCTGTATTCTTACACCAGACTGCTTTTGCATATTGAGTGGAAACCAAAACAGATTAAATCATGGAAGTCTTTAAAGAGCTAAAACAATTAATGCCAAATCCTCACACTGAAAAATCAGTGCAAAACAGAGACTGGACACAAGAAGTTTTAATTAGCAGCAAGAAGCTTTTTCATAAAGGTAAAATGGAGAATAAATTCAGACTTAGTGTGGAAATTGTCTTTGAATACTTGTTACAGACTTCCCCATAGAGAAAAGAAGGGAAACGAGGGAGGGAGACAAGGTGGGAAGAGTGGTTCAGCTGGGGAGAGGAATCTGGAAAAGTAAAACTGAGAACTGATAATTTTACAGAAACGCAGAAAAGAGGAGGAGGAGAGTTAGCAGTGAATAGGAAGATGTATTAAAATGGGAAGCAAAATTGGCCAAAAAGCTATAGTTACTGAGGAGAAATAAAAACCAAAAAAGGAGAGACAGAGAAAGAGAGAGATGGGGGATGAACTGGGAAAACAAACAAGAAACAGGTAGGATGTAAAAATTGTACCACAGTGGAAGACAGATTCAGACTCACTCCAGATAGTTAGGTCCACCATTTTTTGCTTCATAATATATCAGATTTACCAGAAGGTGGCAGACCAAGTAAAGAAAATGGAAGAGAGGTAAGCAGTGGACAAACCTATGGTTTAAACTGTTTTAAAAAGGAAGGAGGAGCTGCTTCTGAGAGCACCCATCAGCTATTGTGTTGTAACTATTACATCTGCATGCTCCTGTATTGATATACATTAGCTAGACGGTAAAGTGAATAAATGACTCGGGGGTCAAAGTTGCTGTGGATTTTTAGCATTAGTACAGAAGCATGCAGCTATAAATTGCATTGTAATAGGTTATATCAGTATAATTTGATATCAACAATATTGTTCCATGTGTCTATACCCTCATGGTATGTCTACCAAGGAGTTGGGTGATGTGATTGCAAAATGGATAGACATACTGAGCTAACTACCTTGGGTAGCAATATCAGAGAAGCCACGGTGATGGACTGTATGAGCATTCTGAATGCTTAATTCAGTGGCCTGTCTACACTGAAGTCTTCCCTGTTGCTGTTATTCAAACTTGCTAAATTAAACCTACTCTGAGTGTAATTAATGTGCTGCAATGATAACTACTGACAGCAGTACAGACATATTTTCAGAGGAGGGCCATGGGCACTGGGTGACCCAAGTCATGTTCTGATCTGTCATGGCTTTATTCCACTGCATGCCCAATGTATTAACTTAAATTGGGCTAAAAAGAATAATGGGTTTTCCTCCATTTTGTTCAACTTCTCTAGCTTAATGGCTGTAGTATAGCACAGTAAACAGCTTTCAGCCCTGCCTCCTCCTTTTTTACAGTGTTTCTTCTTGTCCTCTTTCCTCCTCCTGTTGTCCCCATCTTTTCCCTTCCCCACTTCTCACTCTCTCTCCGCCACATGTGCTCCTTCAGTGCTGCTCAAGCTCTGTTGTCATCAGTCCTCTTTTGTATGGTGACCTTGCCACAGTGGGACTACAAAGAGAAATCTAACTGCAGAGCTCAGCAGCTTTGCCATTAATGTTTAAAGAGGAAAAGTTGGGGAAGGAACAAGGAAAAATAAGAAGAGTGAAGAAGAAAAATAGCAAGGTCATATAGAACAAGAGAGAAGTGAAGGGCAGGGAAAG
>NW_005842124.1:1874290-1892812 GCF_000455745.1 Alligator sinensis
TGAAAGGCTGTGAGTAACTTCTCTGATCCTGAATTTTAAAAGGAACTTGGGAAAGGAAGAAACATAAAATTAATGAGCCAACTCTAATAGCAACAAGCTTTGCTAGGGTGTACGTTAGTGGCTGTTGCTGCACTTTGCAGATGGACTGAAGGCATTCAGCCTTTGCTTCAGGCTTTTATAATGTGTCTGAGGCATCCTGTGTAGCCTACTAATGCAAACTGTTGTAGCTTCTTGCTATGTTAGTGAATAGGTTTCTGAAGAAACACCAGTTATAATAACTGACTCTGAGGAACACAAACCATTCTACTGCATATACGACAACTTGGATATTTCCAAAATTGTCAAGGAAACAAAGCATGAATGGTAGCGTCTCTTCTTTGTAGAATTTATGCAGCAGGGGATTAACACTGTGAATGAAATATTTTTATTCTTATGGTTGTTCTTGTAATTTGTGCTGTTAGTGAATTATTGGTTTTCATGGTTACTCTTTTGATCTTTTTTCACGACACAAAAATAGGTTAGACTCATAATAGCATATATTATTAAAATGTATATGAGGTCTTACAAAAAAAACATTACCTAGATGATATTTTATGATGTATGACTGCTGTTCATAGCTATATATATATTATTTATATTGTAGACAGAATGCACGATTTTCCCACGTTCTACACAGACAGAGGTGAGTTTGTTTAAACCCCCAAATCTGAATGTGTTGTTTGATTAAACTTTGTGGTATGTGAGATCTTGAAAATCCTTCTCTTTCTTTTTCAGATTGTACAAGCAATCCAGAATTTAACCCGTCTCTTGTACAGCATCCAGGTATTATTGTAACAATTGTGAAAAGTAATGGATGCATTAGTGTTTTACTCCTTCAATTTCTTTATGCTGTCCTACTTTTAGACACAGATGTTAAATTTTGCTGATTTTTTACCATTGCATAATACAAATAATAAAGTGGGTATAGAATATAAATTAACATATGTTACAAAATGATATTCTTCTTCCAAGAACTGTGAAGAATGCTTGTCCAGAAAACCTTTTTTTTCCAAGTTATAAAATTCCTAGAATTGGTTGGAGAATAGAATTTTCATCCAACAGAAAATTCCAATATTTCAACATTGTTTTCAAGACAGATAAAATAATGGGACAATATCAACATCTCTGAATCAAACATTTTCAAAACTTTTCATTGTGTGAAAAAATGTTGATATTTTACTTTTCTTTTTTATTCAACTTGAAAAGAGCTGTGATATAAAAGTTAAACATAAACAACAGCAATTACTACTACTACTATTACTATTATTATTGGTGTTTGTTATTATCAGCTGTAACTTGAAATTGCATGGAAGGAGTGAAATGATTAAGTGCATATAAAAGTGTTCCTCAGCATATGTATGCCCATATAATCCTATGCTCATGTGATGAATGGGCTCTGAAGAGGCTGTGAGCATGGCTGTTTGAGGAACATAGTAAGATTTTTATGTAATAGTTATATGAAAAACCTCTAACTAAATTAATTTCATATTTTTTAAGTTAATATTTGGTTTTGTTTCGGTGACTAGGCAGCCCTAACCATCCAGGACAGTCACATTGTGATCCACAAGATACTTTTGCAGGAGCATGAAAGAATCAGCTGTGGTCACAGCTCTCGTGTAAACCTACTCCTGGAACAGGAAAAGCACCGGAATTTGGAAAAACAAAAGGAAGAACTAGTAAATATACACAAGCTTCAGCACCAGTTTCGACAAGAGCAACAGCGCTGGTATCGGGAGTGTGACCAGCGGCAACGGGAGCAGGAGATGAGAGAGAGTTGGCTACAGGAGAGAGAGGAAGAGTGCCTATGTCAGGAAGAGCTTCTGCAGAGGACCCGGGGAGAGCTGGATCTGCAGCTACAGGAGTACCAGCAGAACCTGGAAAGGCTTAGAGAGGGCCAAAGAATGGTGGAAATGGAAAGAGACAGGGTGAAGATGCAGCAAAAGATACTGTGGCATTGGAAACATAGCTGCCAGAGTGGTCTTCCTGTAGTGGTGTCATCCTCAGGGAACCAACAGGTACACATTTCCCCACAAGCCCAACCACAGTGCTATAGAGACTTGCACTGAAGATGATAACATTTCAGGAAGTGGCCTCTGAGGCTGGTCTGATACCTCAGCTGACAGCTTTCTTGAGCCTGGTATTTGAGAGACCTAGATTCAAGCAGAACAAATTTAAATGAATATCAAAGCAGGGCAAAAAGGACATTTTGCCCATGGTTATAAATAGGCTTGGCAGGATTTGATTTTTATCAATAAACATTGATAAATGGTGAGTTCCCCAACACACATTGATGGAAACATATCTCCATTGGTAATCATCAAAATTTATAGAAAGTAGACGTAAACAACAAAAAATCTGCAGTGGGGGTAAGGAAATCTGGGGCAGGGGTGCTGCTCGCGCATGCATGCAAGTGTGCTCACGTGCACACAGACACACAGTGGCTGCTGTAGGCAGAGTGCGGGGGAGCCTCAGCTGCGCATCAGGCACCAAACTCCTGGTGAGCCCAGCCTGGCCCCTGTGACTGGGGCCAAACTCCCACTGAGCCTGGTGCAGCCCTGGCGTGATTAGGCATGCTTTATTGATTTTTGGATATTTACTTTTTATATTTTAACATGATTTTTAAAGCTTTTAACAGAATACTGTCATTACTAAATTGTCTGCCCCCCACAGCCCTAATTTCAGGCAATCCTGAAAATTTTAAATAATAAAAATCGATACAAATTGGAAGAGATGCTTAAAAATAAACATTGATTTTAGCTGTTGAAATTATATTAAATTGAATTCAGTTATAAACATAAGGGGAAAGGAAAAAGGTTATCACAAGGAGCCAAGCTTTGCCCTGCAACTTCTACTTTGCCATTAAATAGCAGAATGCAATGTTTTCCTGCAACAAGAGGCACCCTCCATGCTCTGTTTTTCAGAGAAAAACGGTATCTCTACAAGTGGAGGTGCAAACTCTAGAAATGTTGAAGGGGCTCTCCTCAACCACAGCCCCTGCTCCTGCTCCTTTGTTATAGTTCTGCCCTGAGGAAGCAGCTGAGGATTTCTCCTGATGTGGGGAATTCCTGGCTGTCATACAGCATGCATAATGGGCTCTGCTTCCACCTCCCTTCACTCTCCCATGACAAGAGGCATGGAGTTCAGCCAGTCATGCCAATTTAATGGTCTAAATGGGGCCTTTATTAGCCTGAGTGGAGGACGTTATTAGTTGGTGCAACTTAGAACTGTCCCAATGTTGCTTAAATATTTAGGTCCAGATTCTATACCACTTATTAGTTGCTGAAATGCGAGCCTATTCCAACTTGTTTGAGTAACTCGAGAACTGTTAACACATAAGAAGAGTGGGCCCTCTTTCTCCTCTTCACCACTTTTTTCTGAGTAAGTCTTCAAGTTAAAATAATGGTGTATCACATAAATTGCTAGGTTAACAGCTTTTTGGAGACTCGGGCAGCAGGGAGTAGAATCCGACTTAAACCCGTCGATGCCTAAGTGTCAATTAGAGGTTGAATCAGTGAAATAGGATTTAGCCTTTAATGTTTAAAATGCTTTAAATATGTATTGAGACGGTGTGAAAGGGAATGGATGTTTCTCTACATTGGTGGTTAGGAAATCCAGTCAGGATCTGGTGTTCCTCTGTTTTACTCCAGTGGATGCTTAGCTATTCATATAAAGTGGTTTTGTGTTGACAAGAGTTAAGAGCACCTACACCAGGGTACCAGGTAACCTGGGTTTAGGGCACACACCTGGGAGGTGGGAGATGGGCTGTGCATCAGATGGAAAAGAGAGTTGAACCTGGGTTTCGTGCATCCTGGGTAAATGCTCAAACCCCTGAGATATTGGATAAAAGGAGGGCGGCAGCACCAATTCCAAATCCTCCTTCTCTTTCACTTCCTCCTCTTTCTTTTGTTTTTCTACAAGCACACAAGAATGACATATTTGATTTGGGGTTGAATGGAATGTTTCACATAGAACCATTTTTTTTTAAATTTTTTTGTTTTGGCAAGAAAAATTCAATTTGAACTCAAACCATCTCTTGTCCACCCCCAGGGCTATGAGGAGCAGTGTGCCAGTTGGTGCTCAGAGTATGAGACACAGCCTCTGCTATTCATCTTCTCTTTTGTTCCAGTTATGATGAAAACTGTTGATATGAATTCTTGCTGGATACTCATCCCCTCTGAGCACTAAAGCAACTCAAAGATTTAGTATAGTTTACAGTGAAATGTTGTCTCATTTGGCAGAACTTATTAATGAGATAATACAAAGATTGCTTATCAGTGTAATGGTAAAAGGATCCAATTATGGGCCAGGAGAAATACCAATAGGTTGTGGTGGAGGAAACACCCACACATAATGTACACAGCCTCCAATATCAACTTTAAACTGCCAATTCCTAGAGCTGAGGTCCTAGAAACTCCACAATGGCTAAGGCTTAACTTCACTTCTTGGCTACCAGAGCTGTCCCTGTGGTATTCTTAGCTACTAACAAATACTCCCTGTCTGCTGAATGCCACTACCAGGTACTGCTTGTAAAGAAGATACCATTACAAAAGCTCCTATAAATTTGCAACTAGCTATGAAACCATTTTTGCTTGCTCTGAAGTTTGTCTATACTGTGGTCTAAAGGTGTGATTGCTACTTGGGTGGACATATCTGAGCTAGCATTGAACTAGCTATTTTGGATATAGAGTAACTGTAGAACTCAGGTTTTAGCATAAACTAAAAAACCTTGTTGTGGTCTTAAATGAATGCTTGGATAGCTTGCCTGCACTGAGATCTGTGCTGCCATGGCTACTATACCATTGGTACCCAAGCTAGCTAGTTTAATGCTAGTTCAGCAGTGTCTGCAAAAGGGTTGCATGCCTTTAGCCATTTCAGTCAGTCTCAAGATGTCAGCATCTTCTATGACCTGGCCTTCTGCTCTTTGATATTTGGCAAATAGCAATTTGCTTTCCTGTGCTTATAGTGGAGCTGAAGCGAATACTGCTGTGTGTGTTTCTACAACACCTGTTCAAAGTACTCTAAAGCATGTATGCATTACAAATTTCACAGTCAGGTTATGATGCCCCAATATAAGAAGCAGCCATCTAGCATTGGATGAGGATGAAGCAGTTGATAAATACTTTCCCTGTTTTTTTCTTATGCAGATAGTAGTCCACAATCAATCGGACAGCTTATGTGGTGAAAACACATTCATCATAAATGAAGCTTTGGTACGGATGTCACTAAAGAGTCTCAACCGTTCAAATCCGTCTGTAGTTTACCAGGATGGTGTGTATGGGATAAATATTTCAAATTCAGATATAACAAGGACTAATGAAAATCAGGTTAACCTCAAGATGGACATTTCTTGTCAATCAGCAGTCACCAATGAACTTTGGAAATCCACAAGTTCCTACCAACAGATACCCTCCTCCTGTAAAATCAACAAGGATGCATTTAATAATGGTAATTAACACTTTACATATATATCTAACAGGCCATATGTCACCTCGCAATAAGTTTATTGCTAAAAATGAAGGCAATTTGGTAGTAAAAACATGCATTGATAATTGTATGGTGTCGAGTTGGGGTGTATATCAGTGGGCTTCTGGCTGATACTGCTTCACAGTTTAAGATGTTATTGAGGAGAGTTAGCTTTACAATAGATCTTGCAGAGGCAATGATAGGCCAATTTATTTCCATTAAAGGAAGAAAAGAAAGTCAGAGGATTGGAGGAAAGTAGACAAAGTTTTTGAAAAGATATCCTGCATCTTGCATCTTTATCAATGCAATCAATGGCAGTAAATCCAAAATCATTTTTCAACATTAGGGTTTTTTTGGAACTATTTGATCTTCTTTTTTTATTGAGAGTTTACAATAGCCACTTTTATAAAGACTTAGTGTTCAGTGATTGAGATTTGAGTCAGAACAGTTTTTAAATCATTGTGTCCAACTGATAATTGATGCTCCAAGTACATGCTAGTAATAGACACCTTGCTTCAGGACCTTATTAAAGATGCTTTGAGAATGGCACCAAATCAGAAAAAGCACACAGAACTTCTAGAGGTTAAGGGAGTGAGAAGGAAGAAGTAACATGCATTTGTTAAAATAGTTCAAGTATTTGCATACCATTTTATTGCCAGAATTGCAACGTTATTTGGATGCAGCGAAAACAGTAGATGATTTAAATTCTATTATGACAATTGATACTGGCTCATGAATTTTTGCCCTGGAAAGAAGTACAGGAGAAGGTTGACGTCTACAGGAGTCCTACATCAAACCAGTGGTGAAAAATAATAAAATGCTCATTGGCCTAAAGGGATAGCAAAATTAATAATATCTGAAACACAGATTAGTCTTAAATTTACTAGATCCTTAGGTCCTAGAAAGGATTAACAGGTGATGGGCTTGTCTTGGTTCATGTACAGATATGCAGTTCAGCAATGTAACAGGGTGGCCTACTTGTCAGGTCTTCGCCGGCCGTCCTGCTCCTGGGGTAACCGCCTGCTTCACTCGCTTGCCATGCCTTGATGGAAAAATATGAGCGTTGTTACTAAGGTGGGAGGCTACCCATTACTTGCCCCTCTGAGCCTTCTGAGTGGCCTAATACCCGCTTCGACCTCCACTCTATGGGTCGCATGCTTCGCAGATGTTTCTCTGATATTACTTCTCCGGCCTATGGCCATAGCAAACTGGGCACACAGTTGTAGCTCTTTGCTACAGCTCTGGAGAACCACTTGCATGCTACCCCGCTTTCACCAGGGTCCCACTCACTCCGCTGGCTGTCACCCAGCCTCTTTCATGCTGCCCTCAGGGTGCACTCATCCCACCCAGCCTCAGTTGGCTCGGGCTTAGCTCTTCTCACCTTGGTCAGCCCTGGTGCAGTCTGTTAGGTACCCCCTGCTACTCTCACCTGAATGTTGACTGAGCGATTGTACAGCTGTAGGCCTATTTGTCTTCTAGCCCCTTGCCGGGCCACTATGCCCCCATTGGGTCTCCTTACTTGCCCACACTCATGGGGCTGCTCTGCTCATTGCCCCTCTCACAGGGTCTCACTACTCGTCGCCCCTCTCACATGGGGTCTGCTTCATGCCCCCAGGCTATCCTCTGCCACCTGGGCGCAGCCCCAGGTCCCTCCTCTGGCCTGAGCTCTGCCTCAGGGCTCCTTAACCGAGCCCTGGGCTCCCCCTGCTTGCTGGAAAACCACCAGGGATGTGGTACTGGGGTTATTAAGGTGCCCTAACCTACCTTTCACTGGGGAGGTAACTGGCCTGGCATTTCCTGGCATTTCCAGACCACCCTTTTCTGGCAGGGTACAGTTTTATGTTTTACCCAGGATAAGTTCACCCCCCAATAGCGCCTGCCCTTATCTCCTGACTGGTCAGAGCAGCCTTTCAGTTTGATGTTTCCTCCTTCCTTCCTGCAGCAAACTGTAGCCCAGTTTATATCCCTGGGCCAAAATGTCTGCTCTCATCGGGCACCTGGCTGCTGCCTGTTTGCTGGTCTTAAAGTGAGAACTGAAGTTCAAAGCTGAAGAGCAAAAACTCCACAGCAGACCTTGCCAGACTTAAAAAGCTTGTTACATAAAGATTTTCAGATAAGGTTAGCAGATATGTGGATGTACCTAATATGTTATCCAGTCATAAATATTAAGCTGGGTTAATTCTAATATGTCAAGCAGGTGTACTTTATTTGTTATCAAGCAGCCTTTTGCCAATATAAACTGCACCTGCAATAAAACTAGATCTAACTGGCATAAAACTTCTGAACTCACTGTAGGTGACCCAGAGCTGCTCTTTCTTAACCTATCTTTCCCTGACAACCTTATCTCTTCCAGCCTATGAAGTTACTATTTCCTTTGCTGCTGCTTCTCCCAACTCTAGTCAAGCAAATGCAAGCAAGCGGTATTTTTATCTAATATATAACTATTATGCAACCTGAATCCCAGTAAAGTCTACAGGAGCTTGAGTCTGAGTTACTGCCCTGTGGACTAAACAGTAGGGCTAAGTACAGATGGTCAGAACCCTGAGGCTGAATCGATTCAGTCTTTGCAGGTTAGTCTAAGTTGCATAGATTAAACTGATAAGCAAGTGAACAGACATTCACTTCTGATTCCAGAAATGAAGCCACATGCCTGCAGTGGCCCAAGCCAGAAGCTGGGGGGGTACTAGAGCATGCCTGCCTGCTCACTTGGAACAGACAGCTTGGGCCAAAACTAGTCCACCCACACTGTGAGGGGGAGTTTGCAGGGGAGGTGCAAAGCATTGTGGGATGCTGGGAGACTGCAAGTTAGCTTGAATCTGGAGGTGATCTAGGATAGAAGTCAAATAAATTGATTTAACTTAAATCGGGTAAATCTGTTACTGCATCCATCCAAGTTTATCTTAAACCAGTTTCGGCCATGGAAAGTGGTTTATGTGCACCTAACTTCTGTTGTGTTTACAGATTTGAACCAGTTTCTGATCGCTTATATCAGTTTATGTGTAATTTCTGTCCCCAGCCTTCATAAATGGTTTAAATAAATGTTAATGATAAACTCCAAAGTACCAAGTGTTCAGGGAAGCAACTAGCTAGGATACAATGTGGTTCTATGTTAGCCTTGGCTTTATTTTGCCGTTTCTTCTAATTAATTACAATTTCTAAAACACTGAATTGAGAATGATAGAAAAGCCACTAAATAAACAGAATTAAGAACTAACAGAACTAGATCCTGCACTATCATGGAGATGATTTGATTAAATGGCCTAAGGGTTTTTTTAACTTTATGGTTTCAAGTGACACAAGACAATTTAGCAGTCCAGTTCTGAGCACATTTTCTTCCTGCCCAGCATTGTCCTACTGCGAAGAGCAAGAGTAGGCTGAGAATTGAATGTGAGCCTGCTGCCTGGCAGAGCAAAACAATTTCTGTTCCTACAACCAACTGTATAGGGATTATGTTCAGAACCTGGTGATGAAACAGAGGTAGAATAGTTTTAATAAACTTGGAGCATACCTTGAAGTTGTTACTCAGGCAAAAACTTCACTAAGTAATTGTTTTTTTAATGCTTTGAAAGGGAATCAATCACAGCTTTGGTGAAACAGCATTAATCCTAACACCTATCTTTCCCATGTAGCAATAATGGTCACTCACCCTATTGAGTCAAGGTGAGCCATGGTAGTCCAGTCTTTACAAGTGCTTTACAGTGAAACAAAGAATTCAAGTTAATTATTAAAGAGGACTACATTCTCAAAACTGCTGATATTACTTGGTTCCTGGTCAAAGTTGTTCTGGTTTAACTAACTCTGTGATTTTTTATTTATTTATTTATTTTTAATATCAGGTTAGATAAATCCTAAATCAGGAAATTCACGCATGCGAGCTTAATCTATGTAAGAATCCACACACAAAAGTGCACTGATTTAATTGAACTAATTTTAAGATAAACTAGTTCAGTTTCTATAGTAGAGAAACACTTAGGCTTAAAAAGGGTGTCTCCATTGCAGTCAACTGCTGTGACTGCAACTCATATAATAGATACACCCATGGTAGCTTTAAACCAGGGGTGTCCAACCTTTTTGAATGTGGGGCCGGTCATGAATTTGTTATCACCCAGTGGGCCGACGAGCCATATTCAAAGACCTCACAGGAAGCGGTATCACATCAGGAAGTGATGTCACATGACCTTTGACACCAATGAAGTTGCAGGAAGTGACAGTGAAATGGGCCTGGAAATGTGGTTTAAATTCCAAAATAAAAACAATATAAAAGCACCAATGAAATAATACCAAACACTTGACTAAAATAAACACTGTTGCATAATGAAAGAAGCATAATGCAAGTCGACAGACCAAATGTGGAAAAGATATCAGCCAGAGTGGAAACTAATCAAAGGTGGAGGGATGTGTCTCAGCGGGAGACACCTGTGTGGCGCTTTGCAGCCTCCGCCACTCACTGCCTTGCAAGGGGCAGGTAGCAGGGGCTCCTCAGTGCATCCGAGAGGCTGCAAGAGAGGCTTGCGGCTCAGCTGGGCATGGCCACAGCTGCAGCCAGGCACACAGTGGAGTGGGGCGGGGAGAGCTGCTGCCATGCATGGGAGCCCTGGTCTGGGCTCCTCCTTGTCTTCCTGGCCACAGCCTCCCTTGGATGTGCGGGAAGGGCGCCCTCTGCTTCGCCGCTGCCCACCTCGCTGCCCTGGTGGCTGCGTGTGCCCGCGCCACCTCCCATCCCCAGCAGCACATGAGAAGCGGCCCCCTCGGGAATCGGGGCCTCACGCGGGCGGCCGGCCGGGCCAGAGAGCCGCAGTGCCCGGGGGGAGACTGGCCAGGGGAGCAGGCACCGCCTTGCTGTGGGGCAGGGCAGGACAGGGCAGCGGGGCTGGCGAAGAGGCAGGCCCGGGCCAGCAGTGCCAGCGGCCACTGCTTGGCTTCCCGCGCGGGGCTGCTCTGGCAGTGCAGGGCACGGGCACGGGAATGGGCACGGGCTCGTGTCGGGGCGGGGAGGTGGGGGCAAGAGCACGGGCACACACGGATGCACATCCTCCCCACCTGTAACCGGCATGTCCCGGGCCTGTGAGGGGAGCCGCTCCTCCGCTACCTGGAGGCAAAGTTCTCAGGTGAAGGCTCAGTCCTGCGCCTGCCCCTAGCCCGCAGCACTGGCTGCGGCTGCCTGGGTGGGCACTGACTCCTCGGGGCGGGCGTGTGGGCAGAGCCACTCAGCAGCCACAGCCAGCACCACCCCCGGCCGGGCTGCACCGTGCTGATGCGGTGCGTATGGGAACCTTGTCTCTTCCCCAGCCCTTCAGCAGCCATTAGGAAGCTGCTGAGGGGCTGGGGGAGGGACAAGGGGTTTCCCGTCGCAGCACTGCAGGCCACAGAAAATGCCTTGGCAGGCCACATGTTGGACAAGCCTGCTTTAAACTAACTCAGAAACTGCTAGCAGTGTAGCTGGGGTAGTGCGAGACTCAGGCTGCAAACAGACATCACAATTGTGCCACCATGACATGTTTTACAGCAGCACAAAACTTGAGCAAACAGATGTCTTAGCCTTTTGTCAAACCACAAGTGCCTACATTTTGTGACTGGGATGACCCTAGCCATAATTTGTGCTCCTTTTCTGTGGCCAATGTCTGTTGATTTATGGCAGGAGAATTCAGGAAGCCCATGGCTGCCCATATTCTGCAGCTGCCCTAAGCAGGAGCTTCAGGAGCTGGATCCTGCAAGATGACAGCCCCGGGGGTGCCTCATCTGGACATGGGGCATGCATCTACAAGTGAGGTTCTGTGCTTGTAGACATGCTGGAGTTGGAGAGCAGCACTGTGATATACAACCCATGGGACTCTCCTGCAAGGTTGAGGTGTGCCAGGCCAGCAAAAAGCTGCGCCAAGGGATTCCCTCAGCATGCATGTGAGGCTGCCTTGCCCCATGCCATGCCCTAATATGGGTGGCACATATCCAAATGCAAAGAGGGGAACTGCTATGGAAGTTCCCACTCCTTGAATGCAGGCACACTGTGGAAATCCCTTGAAGGGGTAGACCACCACTCTCCAACACAGGCGAGACACATCTGCAAGTGGAGGGTTTCCTTTGCTTGCAGATACATACCACTAGTCAGGGCATGATGCCCAGGGCTGCTTTGACACAGGATTGGACCCCTGAAGCCCCAGGAGTAGCAGAGGTGTGACCCAGCAGGACAACAGCCCCAGCAATGTCTGTAGGCGTCAGTGAAGTGGATCAGTTGTCATGGCACAGTTCATTGTGCTTCAAAGACAACATCTGTTTTCAGTCTCGGCGTAAGTTAGAATACCTGCCCTAGAAGTTAGGTAAAATACACAAGCAATTAGCCTGTACTCATTCCTGTGTTACCGTGGGTATGCTGCTATCTGTAACCAAGGTAGGTAGTTTCTGTCTAGCTCAGTTATGTCTACACTCAGAGCAGTTACAGCAGTGACTGCAGGGTAGAAATATCCTAAGTGACTTGAGTACTTTTGGCAGAAAAGTGTTGTGAACCCCTGTACCATATTGCTAGTGCAGATGTTGTTGTGAACCCCTATAACATGTTGCTAGAGCAGGACGGTGTTGTGAACTCTCAAAATAGATATCACATTCCATTAACATATTTGTATTGGAGAAGATGAAAGGTTTTTAATAGTTCAGTCATACACTGCATGTGTCTGAATGATTCAGGCCTAGCATTGCCATACATCATGCATTACTGTACACAGAGAACAGAATGAGAACTTTAAACTTCTCTCCTGAAAAACAGATGGCAGCCTAAAGCACAAGCAAATGACTCAGCACATGGAAATGAAGTAAATTACCCATTCTGAAGCAGTATAAACCATGCTGAGTGGTATTGACATTTCACCTTGGGAGGCTGATTTCCGCCTCAGATTTGTTTCGCTAGACTGGCAAAGATAGAGAGAACTGTGACCTTGTGCACGTGTTTCCTGATACGTCTTCAGGCTAAAGTCAGTTCTGCTCAGAAATACTGACCATCATCCAGTCAGGAATGAAGAAAGGGCAAATAGTTGAAAACTGGAGTCATGCAAAACATTTTTTTTCAGCCATCGTGAAAACACAAAAATCATGAAAATTTTTCACTAGCTCTACTGAAAACCATTTTTGAATTATCATAATTTTATGTGGAAAAATATTCCCAAGTGGTAAAGGGAAATAGATGAAGAAGTTATTGGTTGAACAAGTTTTACTTATAGTTTATGGATAATGGCAATGTACAAGACACATTTGGCAACTGTGGTGCATATCCATCCAAACATATTTTAAGTTTACTGTATTTAGGTAATTGCTTTCACTGAATCATTAGAGCTGCTGTAATAAGTGGTATTGGATTTAAAAACACTTTGAAAAATAAGATATAAAATAATCTATTAGAAACAAGCTATTTAATGCCTATAAACATTACCAAAATACCTATTCATACTATATTCTGCTGTGTACTACCCACTATACAATTTAACTTTGTAAATACACCCAACTGAAATAGCTATGTTCCTTCACTGCATAATAATAATTATTTTCAAAGTAAGATAATGTCTCTTCCCATAGCTAATGACATCATTACAAATCATTGTTTTGTGTAGATGGGAAAGAGCTTTACCAAAGACCTTGGGCACGTTCCCACAAAGCTGAAACTGGCACTGTCTGCTGTACACTCATTAGAATAGGTGCGTCAGGAAAAGAAAGAAAATGATTAAAAGAAAAATCTATTAATACTTTAGGATAACAGTTGTTAAATTATCTGCATGGAAGATGACTACTACTTTGGCTAATTTGAAAGAGGGAAAAATCGGGTTTGTGGCAGGGTAGGTATAAATAAATGAAATCAGTTGCATTTCAGCATTTAGTTTACATGGCAGGATGAATATCTGTCTGGAATGGCACCTACTGATTTTTCATCACATAGTTATTCTTTAACTTTGATTAATCAATTCAATTTGAATTCTTTGAAGCTTGGAAATGAACAGCACTTCACTTCATGGGTCTGTACTGCATTTTGCTCAGAAGTGATAGTCACTAGGAAGTCTGCTGAAGTAAGTCTAAAGGAATGATGCCTCATGGGCACTGGACAGAGGTCAGATTTTTTTCCCTCTCCCCTGCAAAATTTTGCAGTCTAAGCTAAAAGGATCTTCATGGTATACTGAAACATATAGCAATTATTTCTTGGGGCTGGGCCTAAAATTGTTGACATATAAAACCAGTGGAAGACAAAATATCCATAGAACCACGTTTTTGGGCGGTTTTTTACACTTTTTTTTTTTTTTGTCTAGTATTATTTGTTCTGACATCTGACCCATGTTTTTGGGAAGGATGAAATCTTGATCTCTTCATTTCAATTCTTTAGTAATCAGTGACAATTTTAAATGGATGTACTGAATGTTTATACTATCTCTATTATCTAGTATATACAAAATACACTGATCTCTGTGGCATCTTCATCACTTTACCAGGGTAGACCTACTTGGGTATCAGACAAGGTGATGGGAAACCTTGTCTTTATGACAACAGAGTTGTTTTCAGGATTATTGTTGTGTGCAATAGCATAATGAAGCAAATCACCTTCTCAGTAAAATTCACTCCTATGCAAATTTCCAGTACAAAACTTATGCACTAGTTAGGTCTCACATATTCCATTAAAGTTGTAGGAATTAGACTGTGTAAAACTAAACATAGGATAAATATCAGATGAAATATTCTGTGTATAGCATAGTATTAAATGCATTCTGGAAATATATTTACAGAAGATTTCTAAAATTTCCAAGTCAGAAAACCATTTCAGTGTTTCAGTCTGCAACTCAAGGCCAGGTTTGGGAAAGCACTGTAGAGGACATAACTCAGATACATGTGCTAAAGTGCTTTGTCAGACAGGGTTGCTTTCATCAGCTGAGGGGAAGACTTTTAAAAATATTTCAGTCTGATTCCCTGACAGTTATCTAGGGACAGTTTGTTTTTACACCACATTGTGTATATACTCCTCTTGTATCTATCCGACTCTCTACTACATAATCCATTAACAAAGAGACAATTCCATTTGAATTATCCGATTAGGAAAACACCTGGTGCAGTCATCAGTATCCACACCAAAACATTAATTACACTTAAGTATGGTTTACAGTGAACAGAACTTCTGTTTTTGAAGGGAGTAACTACAGTAAACTAGAAAACAAGGTCTTGGCTGACATGGAAAATATTTTTGGTTGGTTTCATCTGACAATTGTTTGTATATCACCACTTTTTACTATTTGTCCTGTCCAGTCAGGGAGTTCCATTCATTGAGTTTTTAATCCAGGTATTAAAAACTGGAGAGAAAAACCTTGTACAGAGAGGGGACAGATTGCAAAACTCCAATTTGACAAGGAGATTTTCATGAATAGACAAGGCATTTCAAACTACTTTTAACTCTTTTTATAAGTAATTAGATGCCAAGTTGACAACATTTCCTTAACTCCAAGATAAGTAGTTTGTCCCTCTGTTTTTCATGTATTCCCAGTATCCTCAGTATGGATGACTTCCCACATGAGGGCTGTCCAGTTGGCAGCCTGTGTGCTGCATGTAGCCTATGAGGGTTTAATCTGCAACTCCCAGGCTCCTACCCTCCTGCCACTTCCATTATTGCTCTGGCTGCAGCAGCAACTAAAGGATCTGGGCTTCCTCTCTGGCTTCTACTTTCTGCACCTACCCAAGGGGCAGCATGGCACAGTGTGATGCAGCCTGGGGTGCTGAGGAAGCCCTTGGCATGGTGCAGCAGGGAAACCTGTGGCTGGTGAACTGGGTAGGGGGGCACCTACCAATGCACATGGTACAGTTGGGAAAGGGGCCTGTGGCTTGCATTGTTGCAACCTGTGAGGCGTGTGACCTCGGCTTGTGTGATGCATGCAGGGTGCAGTCCCTGGCCAATCAGAAGTTAGACAGGCCTAGCCTACATGTACATTTGAGATGCACACTGGTCAAAACATGGTTGCAATTCAAACAACTGAAGAAATACAGAAATTTGAAAAAACATCTTGTTTCCTTACTGCCAGTTAACATTGCACAGCTACAAATGGCAGGCAGATACCTTCAGGCTGAATAAAACCTTTCTTAACTCTAAATGGTGACAGTAAGTTTCAGTTCTGCCTCGTACCGCAGAGCACAAAGTTTTGTATTCAGCTGCAAGAAAGCAATGCTTGCGGGATACTTGGTGGAAGTGAATCATGGGGGAAGTATGTTTTCCTCTTGGGAATAACATTGCCATTTGTTTAAAGCAGATGGCAAAAGGGATTAAATCACATGGCAGTGTGATACCAAAGTGAAAAATATGTCATTATATGTCATCTGCAATTAGCACATTTCAGCCAGTACTTGCTTTTGGGCCCTGACATTTTAGGGACTGTACTTCTGTAAATAATTTTCTTATTAGTTATATTTATCTAGTTACTGCATGTAACCACAGTGCATGAAGTGGTATTGCATAGTCTTATAATTAAAGGAGTTAATGATGTGTTGTTCTTATAATAGTGGCTAACGTAAATACATAATTTCCTATATAATTGTACTGTTTTCAGTTAGCAATGTCTTGTTGTGTAAAGGTTTCATTAGAGAGATTTTTTTTAAAAGCATTGTACTTTTCTGGAAGAGCAACATTAAGATTGGCTATTTCCTTCATCCAATTTACCACTGACATTTCATATGATTGTGCACATCATACTTAGTGGCGTATTTCTTAAGGAGAAAGAGGATAATGGCCAAACTTTTCTCATTTTACTAACATGTGGTTCCATGAACCTCAATGAAATGGGTTTCAAAAGCAGTGGGACTAGTAGGTGCAAAGTTGAAAGGATATGACCATTTGGGTTTTAAAAAAATAAGGATCATTATCTAGATAGAGCATGTGGTTCTGCCAAGAGATTGGCTTTGATGAACCAGACAGGGGCTGGGAAACAACAGAACCCCCTCTCAAAAGAGCACCCTGTCAAGCAGCTCCTTTCTGTTTATCATGAAGGGGTTTCAGCTTGGGAGTTCTCTCAAGCTCAGTGCTTCTACTATATCCTAGGAAAAGAAGTAATCTCTCGGGAAACAAAGTTCCAATACAATAGAATTTCACTGGTTTTGAAACCTTGGAAGATATTATATTGTATTTTTCTTATATAATGGGATCTGTGGTTACTGGCCTAGTTAGCTGCCTCATTTTCGTATTCTGTTGAAATAATTTTATATAAATGCTATAGTGTGCTTAGAAACCAAAATAGATGCAAGGCAGAAATATGAATAAATAATGACTCCCTTTGGCCAAGAGAAACACTTTGCAATTTACTACATTTTGAAAAGAAGGAACAAGCAAGCCTACCCAGTGAAAGTCCAGGCTACTGAATCCCACTGTGTAGTTTGTTCACTTAGTTTGAAAAGTGTAATCCGTTTTAATTGTGGGTGATAATACTTTACAGTAAACCAGGAAATGCCCAGTAGCATGTTATATAAAAGTAATGAAGACTGTGCAACATGAAACCTCACAGCATCTTCTGTGAAATATTTACTGAGAAATTGGGACAGATTATCTGTCCATCTCTTACTTCTATCCTTTGCTGTAATATCTGAGTACCTTTCAAATATAAAGTATATGGGAAGTAATGAAATTTCCGGGGGGTTTCATGGAATATCTGACTTTCTTTATTATCATGTTATAGAAAACAGAGGCCCTTCTAACCTGTATTGAAGGGAGGGGGTTATTGAATGGTGTGTGTATGTTGTTCTGTTTAGCTTTATTCAGTAGATTGCTATCCTAAAAAATAGCCATGTTGAATTTATCTAGTCCTCTCTGGAAGTTTGTTCATCACAACCCCCAACTTAAAAAGCTAATGAGAATAAATGAAGTTTTACTGTAAAAGTGTGTACGTTGGTGAATTAAATAACGTGTAGTGGACAGCAAGAAAAAATTACTATCTTGGCAATGTGGAAAAGATGGTATTTCTGCGTTTCTTTTTTTAATTTAAGGGAGAGAGTTGTAGGAAGGTTATTCCAGTTGTCAGGAATTGCAGAACAGAAGCATCTTGTACTAAAGAATAGGCTAGAGAAGCACAGACGCTACTGAGGGGGCTAGAGAGTAAAAGATCTAAAGCTAAGAGTTAAAGCTACTCCATTTCCTTAAAAACAAGGAAAGCAATTTTGAATGGAACTTGGGAATGAATGCAGAAGCATCACAGTAGTTTGAGGATATGGGCAATGTGGTAGCACTTTCTACGATGGGAAAGAAGGCAGCAGTATCATCAAATGGGATCAAGAGAGCTAGCATTCAAGAAGAGTTGCAGTAGAGTTCCAGTGCATCGGGGCTTTTGCTGGTCACCTACAGGGCCGGAAGAATTTTCCCCCACCTCATGAATGTCAGTAGCTTCTGTTTTCCCCCCTCCCTTTCTCTTCCTCTGAAACATTGGTCCATTGACTACAACTAAGGCTGTGAGTGGGTTTGACTGTGGGGTACACCAGTGTTTCTGCTGATACTTGGAAAACTCAGAGGTTCTTGAGTCTTGCACTTCTGCTTGAGATCATAATTTTTCCCCTGGATCAGATTGGGAAGGCCGGAGTTGAGTTGGTGAGGGGAAGAAGGAAAGGGAAGGTTGCCTTCCTTTGTAGTGTGGAGCATAGTGCTCCACCATAGTAACCAATTATCAGTCATTGCACTGTTTCCATTTGCTTTCATCCATGTTATAAGGTGTTCATAGTGTATCTGTTTTTGTGCCTTGTAGTTTATGAAGTTTGAAATGGATTTTTAGGGAATCCTTGGATAAATGCAGAAACAGAAGACTAGACTCAAGAGGCTTCTTTGTGTTACCATTTTTCCAAAGTAAGGAAGCCAGAAGACAAGGTTGATAGCTGCAGCAAAAGCAGGATCAAGGCAATAGCACATAGGGGCACTGTTGTGGGTTATGGGAATAGAGAAATTTAAAAAGGAAGGTGTGGGAAGAGATGGACATTCTCAATCCCAAGAATAAGGTCAGTGGTACAGAGAGTGAAAAAGTGTGTAAAGGACGGGGA
>NW_005842124.1:1892843-1896646 GCF_000455745.1 Alligator sinensis
GGAAAGAGTTCTTCTGGTTGTCACGTGTACTCGTAGAAACACTTTGCTGAATGGACAAAACCACATATTTACTTGTTAATGATTCTGTTTTTCTTCAGCTTTGATGAAATGCATTCCTTTTGGTCTTATGCAAACTGCTTTATTAATAGTTATTTATTCCAAACATTTAGTAAACAATATAAAGAAAGACCATGTCAAAGTATTTCAACTTACACCAAATGTATCTATGTCTGAAAAACAGGAATTGTGTTATGTGCAGATACTCATTTTGTGCTATTTTCAGTGGCTAGCAAAAGCAAAAACATCAATTCATGCTTTTTGCCAACTCTAACTCATAAACCAAGAGAAGTAAAAAATGGCCACATTAATGTGACAGTCTGGATCACTCATATCCAGGCAAGAAAAAGGGAGCAGTTCCCTGTTTGTTGATCTCAGTGGAGCGCAACCATCACTATGAGCATCAGATTTAGAGACTTTTATCAGATGCTCACATGTAATGCTTTCCCTGCTTTTCCTATGGTGATAAACAGTTTCCCCAGTGAAAGGGTTAGATAAGCACATAATGGATTTAAAACAAGCACTACAAATTATTTTAGCTACTGAAAATATTCTTCATATTGTGTTTAGTCTCCTTCATTCACATAACCTTGGGTTTTGGTCTTCTCGGATTTTATGAGCTGAAAGTGGTAAACTTGAGTAGTTATTGGGAAACCCCCAATAAAACCCTGGTACTTGGAGAACTGTTGATAGTGTAAATGCCACTCTCTTCTGCACTGGTAATGAAGGTGACTATTTATTGTTCCAGGACTGTGCTTCTCAAACTGGGGGTATGTGTACTTCTGGGAACATATCTATTTTCTACTGGGTACACATTAGGAGGAAACGGGAGAGCAAAAGAGAAAGGGGGTATAGAAATGGAAGAAAAATAATGAACACCTCTGCCATTTTACAAATAAACATCTTGAATACGTTTGCAGTTCTTTTCCCCACATCTCAACAAGGATGTAGTAAAATTAGAAAAGGTACAGAGAAAGGGAACCAAAATGATCAGGGTACTGACAGAGTTGCCATACCAGGAGAGACTAAAAAGGCTAAGATTTTTCAGTTAGGAAAGGATAAGGCTGAGGAGGGATATAGCAGAGGTCTATAAAGTCATGAAAGGTGTGGACCAATGACAGGAAACTGCAAGTCCCAGAGTACTAGAAGTAAGGGAAATGTGCTGAAATTAGTAGTGACAGATTTAAAACTAGCAAGAGAAAGTACTTGTTTAATGTAGTATGTAGTTAACGTATGGAAATCATTGCCAGAGGGGGTGGAAGAGTCTGATAATGTAGCCTTCAAGAAGGGGCTGGATAAATGAATTGATGATAGATCTATTGATGGCTATTGAATGGTTGGAGATGTTTCATATGGGCATCTCTAAACCTATAATGGTGGATGCCAGGGGGATAATAAGTAGGGAATAGATCACTCCAGAGAGATCCTAGTCAGTCCCTCCTATTAGAATCTAACCCTGTCACTGTTGGTGACAGGATACTGAAGTAGATGGACTATTAGTCTGACCCAGTATAGCACCTATGATTTTATGTTCTTCTGCAGTAGCTTGTAGTTTGTTATAGAGAGTATAGTGTGGTTGTAGTGACTTAGTGTTATTTTTTTATTATCCATAACCCAGAATTATAAGGGCATGTAACAGTGTAAAAAGCACCCATAATTTGAAAACTACTATTCTAAAGTGTTGTTTTCAAAGTATGGGCATTGAAAGGTGTGTGAATACTAGCTGGAAGGTAGGGGCATTACCTAGTTGTTCTCCACGGTTTCAGCTTAAGCTTTGGAAAGTAACTCCCTAGTTTTTAAAATTGCAGGAAAAAACCTTCAAAGCATGACAGTTTAAGTGTGCTGCAATGTCTAACTGAATTCTTAGTCTGAAACTACCAGTAAAATTCTGAGGTATAAACAGTCCCCTCCATTTTTACAGAAGCTAATTTAGATGCTAGCGATGATACTTTAAATGCTAGCATTGTTGAATAATTCACTATTTGACAGTGTGTGGGCACATCTTCACATTCATTAATGCACTTTTGCTACTGCGCATTAAGTTTAGTACCTCTAATATGAGGTACTACATAAAGGCACATTAGGCTGCCCTAATGTGCAGTGCAAGCAAATTACTTTTAAGTGCACAGTAAACTGATTCTACTGTGCATTAGCTTATTAGCACCATTTTTGATGTGACGCTTTAATGCACATAGGCTACTGCACATTAAAGTGCATGTGTAGATGTGCCCTGTGTAAAGAAGAAAAAAAAAGAGAGAGAGAAGAAGATCTATGCACCATATTGTCCATGCAGTGCCAAAAAGTAGCTGGGGGTGGGCATCCTGAGCTGTGTAGGTCTTTCACAAACAGCAGTTTGGCTGAGAGGGTGCAGTAGGTTTCTTCAGCTTTCTGTAGTTTGGGAAACACTGTTCAAAGGGTTGGTTTGATATGGAAATTGCAATTTGTCCTAACTTAAGTACCCTGGCAAGATTCCATCTCAGGTGCTCACCTGTCTCTTTCTTTTTATTAGTTAGATAAAACACTTTTTGCTTTCTAAAGCAGCTGTGTGTATGGTGTGCTGGCACAGCATGGCTACTGTGATGAGTGAAGAAAACCCTTGTATATACAAGCCATCATGTTCTTTGTTAGCCTCCTCTATAAAGTGTGTTCTCATTTTTATGATGATTTTCTCTTGATCATTTAAGTGCAGCTGTGTTTAATGAGCCATAAAAGAAGCAGGTCAATAAAACATGTTCATGGTTGGTGGAATACCTGTTGAACCATGTGTATTTCTGCGATTAGCCATCTAAAGGTTCAGATCATAACACAGAGACTGCCTAGTAGGGAATTCATACATAAAAAAAATAGTATTAAGCAATAGCAGATAGCTGGTAGGCAGTAGACTCCATTGAGGTGAGCCCCTATACCCACTGCACAGACAGGGTTTATTTTTCAAGTAAGGCTTGTTTTAAAATCTCTTATTTTGGTACACAGTGAAAACAGTATAGGGGTGAAAGGTTTTCAAAGCTGTGTGCCTTAACATCAGCACAATTATTGACACATTCATCTACAAGCTAAAAAAAGCAAAATTAAATAATTTTAGCCTTAAGTAGTCCTCTTAGCTAAAGTGGTCGAGACTTGCGTATGTGAGCTGAAGGTTCAGGATTCACTGGCAGGTAGTAGTCTCTGAGTTTGAAGTTTACAAAAATATAAATAAATAATTGGTAATCCTCATTGCTCACCAAAGAGTTTTATTGGTGTTTGGTTGGCTAATTTCATATTTAATTCTGATGGGATTCCATTGGATTATTAGTAGTGTGTTTAAGGAGTCAGTGACCTTGAATGGGTATCTTTTTTAGATGCCCAAATTAAACAAATAAATAAGGTCAGAATATTTTATAAGCGTTTGTTTTCCCCTGTTAAAGTAAAAACTGACTGAGCTGAATTTCTTTAATGTAACACTATTGTCTTGTAGGCCTCTTCAATGCAGCCACTGCAAACAGTGATATAAGAAGATGCAAGGCTTTTTGGAGTGTCAAAGAACATTCCTTTTAGGGCTGTGCGAAATGGCACTGTTCCGTTTCACCTTGAGCTTCGACGGTTCGACGGAACAGTGTTTCATCTTGAATTTCATTTCAGGTCGAAACAGCTGTTCTGTTCCATTGAAACAGAAAGGCTGTTTTGAGTTTCGCTGGGGATGGGGAGTCGGACCAGCTGGGCTGACTTCCCATCCCCAGAACTAGATCACCCAGCTGAGCTACTTTCCT